>NC_139017.1:129504863-129698932 GCF_964374135.1 Grampus griseus
CTAAATGGGGGGAAAAAAGGTAAACGTCTAAAGAGATGGGAAATAACTCACATTACTCTACATAGGATCTGAGCCTAACAATTTATTTTGATTTTTGACTTTAAAAAAATACTTTTATGTGTTGCTTAAAAAAAACAATAGGTGCTTTTAAGAGCAAAAGAGCAATAATGAGATTTTTTTTTTCCATGTCAATTTCTCTGGTTTCTAAAGAGAATCTAAAAGTTATGAAGGGACTAGTGGAGATGTTTTTTAAGGGGGAGATGGAAGTTAAGTTTTGGGGTTTTTTGTTGTTGTTTGTTACAACGTTGCCTAACTTAGCAGCAAAAAACAGCCGAATTTGCCAAACATGCTTTTTATATGTAAAAAGTGCTTTTTGTGCCTGCCAGCAGGGTTCTAACAGTAACAGCTTTTCACATTTAAATGCAGCTTGCTCTCCTGTGTCTGCGGTCGGAGCTCATTGGATTTAGGAAACTGGATAATTTGTTGTGCTACTGATGGGAGCAGGAACTGAGAAGGCAAGGCTGGCATTCACCGGGCCGCTTAGCAAGGTGGCTACCAGGGTTTAGTTTTTGGTTATTGTCGTCAAATGATCCTTATTTGTAATCTATTTTTCTGCTTGAGATCCTCTTTTATTTTTCGGAATTGTGGTTTGCATCTAAGGGGAGCCTGTGAATTCAGAGGCTGGGCCCCCAGGGGCCAAATGTTCCTGTCCATAAAAACAGAAGCCTGGCCTGGGCCACTCTCTTGTGTGAATCTGCAATGCCAGCTCCTCTCTATTGGTCTGGTTTTGTTTCTTGTATCTCTGGGAAGGTAGGCAGACAGCACGGTCACCTGTGAATGCAGCCACAATTGGCTTAGCTGCCTTACTGATAAATGTGCCCTGGGTAAGCTACAAAGGTATTATCAATGTTCCCAGCAGCTAAAGGTGATTTTCAAGAACATGAAGGATTGCTTCCAACAGTTCTCCTTGAGTTTCATTTTAATATTTTGCGTGACAGAGCACAGAGCTGAATGGATATGAACGTATTTAACTCCAGTGACCAACGTGGTGCAATCTCCAAATCATGGAGCCCCATGCTGTGTCTTCTTTTGGATTCCATTTTTTCAGGGTTGGACATTCTCCAAAAGGTCAACCAGGAAGTCTCTGGATGCCAGATACCAGGCAGAGGCTGTTAGGCCGACAGATGACTGGCGCTCATTCATTCCTCCTAGAAATGGGCACAAAGTAAAGGTTAATTCAGACACTTGGCAAATGCTTGCTTGTCCACTGAAGTTATACAAACCAGTCCATGTTTATTGACTGCAAAACTACATTTTATTTGGTCTTTCACAAATAACCCAACTGAACAAAATCAGACCTTGACTAAAGAAAATTAGGGCATATAGGAAATTACATTGAGAATAATTGAGAGTTGGAATTAAAATTGTTAACATATCTTTTGGGCACTAATACACGTTATGAGGACTTTTTTTTTTTTAATTGGGGAGAACTGGAAAGTTTATGTGCTAGAAGATATTGTGAAACCTATCTTTAATAGCTTTTTAAAAAACTTAGATTTTGAATCTTCCTGTGTTGAAATATAAGCTGATTTAAAAGTATGGTCTCAGATGGTCTCATCTGAGTTTGATGTTACGGAAAGCGGGTGGGATTTGTAATAATAGTAGCTACTGTTTACTGATTGTTCTGTGCCAAGTACTTTCTTTACCAGCGTTATCTTACTTAGTCCTCACAGAAACCTATGAGGTAGGGACTATTATTAACCTCATTTTAGAGAAAAGGGAAATGAAATATAGAGAAGTGAGATAACTCGGTCAAAGTCAAGTAGCTAGTAAAGGGCAGAGTTAATATTTGGACTCAAGTTAGCTTCCAAAGGCATTTGTATTTATCCACTGAACTACTGCCTCCTCAAATTATCTGGCTTGGTTCTGCCATGTGTTAGCTGTATATAATCTCCTTGGAAAAGTCACTTAACCTCTCTAAACTCAGTTTCCTCATATTTAAATGGAGATACTAATACCGATGATACAGGCTTATATGTGAAAGTATATAGCAATGAAACCTTATATATTGATACAGTTATTATTATTATGTTGAAAAAGAGATGGATTCAACTGAAGCTAGTAACAACTCAGTTGCCAAATAAATCTTTTTTTTTTCAAATAAATCTTTTAACAACATCATTTTCTTAATGACTTGACCCTTTCAACACTCTATAATGACTCTCTATTAGAACAAGTCCAGACTCCTTAGCCTAGAAGGAAGCCTGGCCACTCTAACCATTCAGCCTATGACCTCATAGTGACAGAACTGTCACAGAGCCTGGACTGACTTTTTATTGTTAACTTTTGTGATAGGCTGAATAACAGCCTTGCAAAGATGTCTGTGTCCAAGTTCTAATCCCTAGAACCTGGAGACCCTATGACTATGTTACCTTACATAGGAGAAAGGACTTTGTAGGTACGATTAAGTTAAGGATCTTGAGATGGGGAGATAATCCTGTATTATCCAAGTGGGCCCAGTGGTATAATCACAATGGTCCTTACAACAAGGAGGTAGGAAGGAAGGTCAGAGTCAGCAGCAGGAGATGTGATAAGAAGCAAGAAGGTGGAGTGACACAAGGAAGGGGCCAGGAGCCAAGGAGTTCAGGTGGCCTCAGAAGTTGAAAAAGGCAAGAAAACAGATTCTCCCTGAAGCCTGCAGAAGGAACACAACTCTGCTGACACTTTGATTTTATGGAATTCTGACCTCCAGAAGTACGAGCAAAAATTTATTTTGTTTTAAACCAGTAGGTTTGTGTTAATTTATTACTGAAGAAATAAGAAACTGCTTTCATACCATGACCATTCCCACTTCTGCTCTTTTGCCCAGG
Organism: Grampus griseus; assembly: GCF_964374135.1. Classification (NCBI taxonomy): domain Eukaryota; kingdom Metazoa; phylum Chordata; class Mammalia; order Artiodactyla; family Delphinidae; genus Grampus; species Grampus griseus. Next base: position 129,507,734 of record NC_139017.1, read on the forward strand.
CTGTTACTCTTACCTGACATGTCCTTTTCCTTCTCCCTCTGCTTTTCTAAATCTTACTTTCTGCTCAAGTCCCATAGGAAATCTATGGCAGGGACTTCCCTGGTGGCTCAGTGTTTAAGAATCTGCCTGCCAACACAGGGGACACAGGTTTGATCCCTGGTCTGGGAAGATCCCACATGCTGCAGAGCAACAAAGCCCATGCGCCACAACTACTGAGCCTGCGCTCTAGAGCCCGCGAGCCACAACTACTGAGCCCGTATGCCACAACTACTGAAGCCCGCACGCACTAGAGCCCGTGTTCTGCAACAAGAGAAGCCACTGCAATGAGAAGCCCGCGCACTGCAATGAAGAGTAGCCCCCACTCGCCGCAACTAGAGAAAGCCCGCGCGCAACAACAAAGACCCAACGCAACCAAAAATAAATAAATCAATAAATTTAGACGTTAAAAGAAAAAGACAACCTACAGCAGATAAATTGTTTACCATGGAATCAACAGACCACTTGATCATGCTCTGACATGTGTTGCTCATTTATTCATTGATTCCTCAGTATTTGTCCAATACCTCTTAGGTGCTAGAGACACATGCCTTCAAGAAGCTCAAGGTTTAAGAAAAGAGGCAACAAGTGAGTCATTAATCCACCTATGAGACAGGTGATTATGGAAGGCTGTGTACATGGCAGGGGACCTGACCTACCTGGGGTGGGCAGGGAAGGCTTCATGGAAAAGATGGTGAGTGGGAGGAGTTTAGGAGCTTTAGATCCCAAATTGTTAATGTTTCCAATCTGAACATTTCCAGAAAGATTGGAGAAGAGTAGCAGAGTGGCTAAGAGTGTGGCTCAAGAATTAGCACTTCTGGGCTTCCCTGGTGGCACAGTGGTTGGGAGTCCACCTGCCGATGCAGGGGATGTGGGTTCGTGCCCCGGTCCGGGAGGATCCCACATGCCATGGAGCGGCTGGGCCCGTGAGCCATGGCCGCTGGGCCTGTGTGTCCAAAAAAAAAAAGAATTAACACTTCTTCAGAAAGAGAAAAACAAATACCATATGCTAACACATATATATGGAATCTAAAAAAAAAAAAAATGGTTCTGAAGAACCTAGGGGCAGGACAGGAATAAAGATGCAGATGTAGAGAATGGACTTGAGGACATGGGGGGGGGGGAGGGTAAGCTGGGACGAAGTGACAGAGTGGCATGGACATATATACACTACCAAATGTAAAATAGATAGCTAGTGGGAAGCAGCCGCATAGCACAGTGAGATCACCTCGGTGCTTTGTGACCACCTAGAGGGATGGGATAGGGAGGGTGGGAGGGAGATGCAAGAGGGAGGGTATATGGGGATATATGTATTCATATAGCTGATTCACTTTGTTATACAGCAGAAACTAACACAACATTGTAAAGCAATTATACTCCAATAAAGATGATAAAAAAAAAAAAAGAATTAGCACTTCTAAATTCAGAACTAAGCTTTGCCACTCCCTGGTCAGTTTCTCCATCTGTAAAGTAGAAAAGATGGTAATGCTAGTGCCTATCTCATCAGTTGTTATCCACTTACAGCAATGCCAGTTGCTTAAATAGTAAACATTTAGCGTTTATTATCAGTTAAATTTTTCAAGGGCAGTTACCACTGTCATATTGGTCTCCTTTTGCATTTATACAATGCTGGACACATAAACAGAGTCCTTGAGATCAGGTCTATCTATGTCTCTATTTCTCTATCATCTATTTGCACTTTTAAACTCATTTTTATATACCCTGCAGGGTAGCACAATGCTTGGCACATGGTAGGTACTTTAGGAATGCTCACCAGCTTGACATGGAGCACCAGAAAAATCTCATCTATAGTTTCACAATTGGAAGTGGTGGATGACTTATTTTCTTGCTCCCTTCACTTAACCACATTCTAGGTATTTGGATTGGGACAGTCATCGTTTTGATAACAGGGCTCAAGCTTTAGGTATTGCGTAGTGGAAGACATGGGTTTACCTTGAAGCTAAAGGCAGATTTATTGTGAAGCTAATAAAGCACTCTCTTGCATGGACCCCTTCCAAGGCCTTGTACCTAATTTTGTATTTGTAGTGTTTTTTTTTTCTTTCTCAAAGAGAGTCCTAGAATTGTATAAACTTCATGCCCCACAAAACCCAGATCTCTCCCTGCATAGGGGCTAAGCATGTGAATTCTGAAGTCATACTGCCTGAATTCAAAGCTAGCTCTGCCAATTACTAGCTGTGTGGTCTTTCTGGGTTTTATTAATCTGGAAAATGCAGTTGATAATAATGCTACCTACTTCATAGGGTTGTTGAGAGGATCAAATAAATTAATTTCTGTAAACATCTAGTACATGTTAGCACTTATTAATTATCAAGAACCTTAGGAAGTTTCCAAAGCTCTTAAGGCAAGAATAACAGTTATGAGAAGAGTCTGGAGTAAAAGCTTCATGAGAGCAGGAACCATCCTGTCTTGTTCACCTCTCCATCCCCAGAACCTTGAAAAGGCCCATACGTGTTATATTCTTAATCACTAGGTCAGGTTGCTTCACGTCTTACATGTTATTTTATTGCCTTATACATTTCTGTTTTCTTTCTTATTTCTCCAAGGAGATTGTGATAATGGCTTACATTTATACAATACAGTTATTCATTCTTCCAGGAAATAATTATGGTACATGGTAGGTACCCAGTAAAACATTTTTTTTTTTAATATATAAATTTATTTATTTATTTTTGGCTGCATTGGGCCTTAGTTGCTGCGTGCGCGCTTTCTCTAGTTGCGGCGAGCAGGGGCTACTCTTTGTTGTGGTGCGCGGACTTCTTATTGCGGTGGCCTCTCCCATCGCGGAGTGTGGGTTCTAGGCGCACGGGCTCAGTAGTTGTGGCTTATGGGCCCTAGAGCGCAGACTCAGTAGTTGTGGTGCATGGGCTTCGTTGCTCCACGGCATGTGGGATCTTCCCGGACCAGGGCTCGAATCCGTGTCCCCTGCATTGGCAGGCGGATCCTTAACCACTGCGCCACCAGGGAAGTTCCACATTTCTTGACTTGAGTCATGACTAATCTGTCCACATGCAAAAAACTGAGACCTGGTCTGTTATAAATAACTTTTGTTTTTTGGTAAAATCTACATAGGATAAGTCTAAGGTACATTTTGGCATAGTGAGAAATACATGAATTATACAAATAGATACACTGAATGCAGATGGAGAGTACTGTTGTCCTCACCATCACAGCACCTACTATCTGGGGGACAGTGCAGGTGGGCTCAGAGCGGAAGACAGAGGATACATGGTAGTGTGGTAGAAAGGCATTGATTTAGGAATCAGGGAACCTCGACTCTTCTTTCAGTTTCTTTCTTCCCAGCTCTTTGACCTTGGGTGAATCATGTAACCTCTCTGAACCTCACTTTGCTCATCTGTAAAAAGGCATTAATAATATCTGCATGAGCTAATTTATAAGATTGTAGTATTAAATTACGTATTTTGTGAAAAAGTGCTTTGTAATTCTTATCTACCAAAAAACTACTGCATAAAATAAGGAACGTTTGAAAAAGGAATGAAAAGAGCCAAGAGAGGGACTTCCATGGTGGTACAGTGGTTAAGACTCATGCTCCCAATGCAGGGGGCCCGGGTTCAATCCCTGGTCAGGGAAATAGATCCCACGTGCATGCCGCAACTAAGGAGCCCACGAGCCACAACTAAGGAGCCGCCTGCCACAACTAAGACCCAGCGCAACCAAATAAATAAATAAATATTTTAAAAAATAATAAAAAAAGTAATTAAAAAGAAAAAGAGCCAGAGAACATAAACAAAATGGGAGAGAAGGAGAGGGAGAAAGCTAATCAAAAGGAAAATTGTAGATATAGAAAATAAGCAGAGCAAATCATGTGTACATAAAAATAAATGTGGCAAGAAGAAAAACAACTCATAAAACAAATATTTTAAAAAACTACTATAGCACCTGGGATATAAGTGCTCATAAATGTTTACTAAATAATAATTCTATATAAAATTCTATAAATAAGTTACAATTACCACAGTCTGAGGAGGTAAGACAGAGAATAATATATTTAAGAATATAAGATAATGTGTAATAAGTGAAAAATTCGGCATGGTGGTTAAGGACACAAATATATTTCTTCAAAATACATTCTAAATCTGATCATTTCTTACCTCATTCCCCCATCTTTTACCTGTATTGTTGCAATAAATTTCTAACAGATCTCTTTATTTTCTACTCTTGCCCCCCTACAGTTTATTTTTCACGTAATGGACAGCATGATCTTTCAAAAATGCATATCATATCACATTACTTCCTTACTTCAATTCCTCTGCTAGCTTCCCCTTTACTTGTAATAAAATCCAAGCTTCTCACTACGGCGTGCCAAGCCCCGTGTGATCTGGTCCCTGCCTACGTCTCTCCAACCTTGTCTTTTACCACATTCACCTTGTTCAGTATGTTCCAGCCTCATTGGCTTTGCTGTTCTCTGAACACAGGAAACTTCTTCCTGCCTTAGGGCCTTTACCCTTTCTCTTCTTTCTGCCTGTTCTGGTCTTTCCCTAGATATTTGCATGGCTGTCTCTCATCATTCAGGTCTCAGCTCCTGCAGCCTCTACAGATAGGGATTCCCTGGCCATCTGCCTAAGATTACCTCCCCATACCCCTATTTCATTACGCTCTGAAAGTGATAGGACTCATTTGGTAATTTACTTGTTTTTTATGATTGTTGTCTGTTTTCCTTTGAAAGAGAAAGGCATAAGGAGGGTAAGGACCTTATTTTCTCTTTATTCCAGCTTCTGTTTTCCTAGTCTTCATTACAAAATTCTTTCTTTTCCTTCTCCTTTATGATTTTTACTTATCATTTTCCTCATTTCCATTTTCATTTACCTCCTTAGTACGCCCACTTCTCCCATTTAGGAAGGTTAAATCAGTTTTGGAATTCACAGGACCCTGCTGTCCTAGTCATTTTAAAAGAAAAGTGAGTTTTCATGCTGAGGATTCACATTCCAAAGTTCCCTGGCTCATTCCAAAAAAACAACTGAAATAACAAATACTTTTTCCAAAACTCCTACATGCTGTAATAACTGGCTCATTCTTTTCTTAGAGTTCTATGAAACACGGCCCTGTACCAGACAATGTTGCTTCGCCACGACAGTGTGTGTGTGTGTGTGTGTGTGTGTGTGCACTTACCTGGGAATGGATGTAGGTATTGACACTTTTCTTGGAAGGAGGCCTACCTGCTTAGAGCACACTTCACCTTTCCTCAGGCCCCGCCTTGCCACATTTCTTTCATCCTAAATAACTGGAATGAAAATGTTGATCTTAAATGAAAGAGCCCTCATCTCCATGGCATACAGCCCTCACTAATTCCTGCCCACTTGCCTGCTTGCCACTGATTGGCATGGCTACACCTTGGGTTCTGGATTTAGCTGTTCTCTCTCTGTTGTGGTTCATTTTTCTCCTCTGTTGCCTAGTATAACACAATGTGCAGAAAACCCTTGGCCCTGTTTCCTGGGTACATGTATTGAATTTTCCTGGGGACTCTTCAGGTCTGCCAAGCATTCTCACCCCTTCTCTCTTCCCCCATAGCTTCTTCTATATGCCACACTTTACTCTTCCTTGGTTTTGCAGGTCATGAATCCCTAGCACTTACCCACTACCACCTACCCCAGAATAAACTATCACTTCTGTTTATCAAATAAATGCTTTGTGACTATTTTTCATTTTCCTTTTGAGATTTTTGATTTTCTATTGGTTTGGGCATCCACATTTCTACAGGTATAATCAAGTATAAAGGGGGCACATGCCACTCTGACTTTCAAAGAGAAGACCCCCACCACCAAAACAGATGTCTTTGACTATGAAATGCAGTTTGCCCATGTAAACCTCTTGCATTGTTTGGAGATTCTATCCCATGCCAAGTATCTAACCACCCACAAGCAGGCACATTGCTGTCCAAACAGATGGACGAGGGAGACAGGCAGGCCAAAGCCCATGGATGAACATGAAATGAATTGGTGTAGAGAAGCCAAGGGTATTGGAAATGAACGCTAGTCCTTGCTGCATAGTTTCCAACATGAGGATGGACCAGTGTGGATGAGGTTTTGACACTGAGCTGCAAACAAAGGAAAAGGTAAAGTGTGAATGAGAGTTCAATGAGCTGGATTTTTAAACGGTGCATGAAAGGTGCCAAGAACATGAATAGCTCTGAAATGTTCAAGTTAGCTTATCTGGGGGACTTAGTGTCTCCTTCAACTGAGATAGTTCTGAGAATCCACTTCTGGGCCAGTCACCCATCAACAGTGACTTATTCTTCATTCAACAAATATTTATTGAGCATCTAATGTGTTCGAAACACTGGTAGACACCAGGTAAGTAAACATCCAAGAACAAGATTCATGTGGTCTCTGCCCAATAAGAGCTACTTTCCATTATTAACCCCATAATTAGTCATTTAATTATAGTTATAAGTGCTATGAAGGAGAAATACAGGGAGCTAAGATGATGTATAATGGAGCATGTATAATGGAGTGTGTAGGATCTAGAAAGACATCTCTGAGGAAGTGATATTTAGGTTGAAATCTGAAGGATGTGTGGAAGTTGAGGTGGGAGTGGGGTGTGGTGGAGCAGAGAACAGGGGAACATTCTTGACATAATAATATTCATTTTATAATGTATCTTTGAAGTGGCAGTTAGCTGTTTAAACTCTTGAGAAAGGGAATTCGCTCCCTCCAGAGACAGCACTTGGATTGCTCTGTCAGTAAGATCTTCGTTTTGAGCCCAAATCTACCTCTCTGAAGCTTCTGACCTTTTGGTCTCATATTTAGTTCTTGGGATCTTGTAGAACAAGCCAGTTCCCTCTTGCGATAGCAACTGTGTTCTTCAGGTTTTCTCCCCTGTAGTCAAGTTATTCAACCTCGCTAAGCCTCAGATTTTTTTCATCTATAATTGGGGCTAATTAACAGTATCTACCTCATAGAGCTGATGTGAAGATTACACAAAAGAATCTATATAAAGTGGTTGGCTCAATGCCTGGAACATGCTAAGTTAGCCAAGTACTCAATAAATGTGAAATTTTATCACGATTATTATTATATAAAAGTCATCTATGTACTTGTCCTTATTATTGGGCTGTATTCTCCTAGGGTAGGGACCATGGAAAAAGCATGGATTTGGAATCAGGCAAATCTCAGATCAAAGTCTGCCTGAAATATATACTAACTAGAGGTATGTGACCAGTTGTTGTAAAAATCATGCTGTCATTACCTCTCTAAATTATTGCAAGTAATAAAAGAGATATCTAAGGAAAGACGTCAGCACAATAGCTTGCATTTAGTAATTAGTGCTCAATTAATATGTGTTTTCTCTCTCCTAATGATCCCACAGTGATTTGCACAGTATGTAATTGCTTACTTGTGCATGTATACGTCAACACCCACCTACTTCCAAAAAGTATTAGGCCTATGAGGTAGTAGCTAATAAATATTTGTGAATGAATGGAGTGGGCAAATGAATGAAATTTGCCTTCTTAACGACCTTTGTCATATGGGAACTGGGGAAGATTGCCCCAGCAAAAAGTAGAAGCTTGGTGTCTTATAGATGAAGACTGGGGAGATTGCAGAAGACCCATCCAGGTACTGACACTGGTCTTCTGGGGCCAAGAACCCCGCTCATGCCTCAAGCTAGCTGTAATGAAAAGTCCGATGTCTGCCACCTGTCTCACAGATCTGTCCTGAGGATTAATGAGATCATGTCTGAAGAGCACTGTGAAGCCTTGGGAGGGAAATTACAGGTTAAAGTCTCATTCCACTGAATTCGGCCGCTGAGAAGAGTTCTGAATAACAAAGCTGTGATCAGGTTGTAGTAGATGGCTTTTAAAAATGTTATTTTATTGATACTCGATTACAGCCACTTTTAGACACTGAACTCACCTGTGGGATAAGTTCTTTCTCAGGTCCCAACACTTAACAGTCACTCTAGAACAGTCTCAAATTGTCTGTAATCACCTGGGTGTTTGTTAAAAATATAATTTCCTGGGCCTCAACTTTAGAACCCAAAATTTGCAAAACTCCAGGAAGCACCATTTATATGCAACACAATGTGAATGGTGCCCCCTGGTGTTGTTCAATGTGGCAGCAGTGCTTACTTCAGACTCACTGAATAGGGATTTTTTTACATTTTTAACAAGCACTTCAGGGTCATTATCATTGAGAACCACTGTCAACATTCAAAAAAGTGTGACTGTTGTTTCCTTTATTGGTTGGAGGGTTGGGAGTTTGCTGAGGGAGAGGGGAACAGAGCTGAGTGATAATGAGCTCTTCACACTTTCATCCAATCATTGAGTAATAATAAACTAATTAGGAAAATAATAGCTAACATTTATTGAGTAAATTTACTAATGTCAGGCAAGGTCCCAGGCACTCTGTAGCCATTATCTTATTTCATCCTTACGATAACTTCATGAGATCAGCATTATTATTATTATCTCCATTTTTATAAATGAGTAAAATGAAGTTCAGAGAATGTAGTTCTGGTATATAGGAAATATTCAAGAAATGTAACTATTAGTATGTCTATTTGTGAAAATACTTTTAAAAATATAAAGCCACTGTTTTAACACCCAGATAAGGACAGCAGCATTGATGACAATACTGACTGGGGAATGGGCACTGGGATAGACTTGGGTGGGATTTTTGGCATAGTATGAAACTGACAGGCACCTATGGAAAGGAGAGTAACAAGGGGAGGGGGACTGTGTACATAGGATAAATAATAAGTTGTGGGTTCTACCAGAAGATATACTTTAGTAAACTCACAAGTGAACTTTTGGAATATAATCTATTCATAAATTATGAACTATGATAGGGCATGTCCTGTAAGAGTCCTTTTCAGTATGCAGATTTAATCAGAGGCTATAACCATTGGCTAATATTCTGGGCATGGGGGTGGTGGAGGGGGTGGGGTGGGGTGGGGGAGAGCATTTAGAGAATTAGAGTTTCATTTACAATTCTATTACGGCAGAGATCACCAACAACCTACCATATCCTCTTCTTCAGGGATCCAAAACTCGACTCTATTTTCTGGTTTCTTTTGCAGTTAGATGAGGTTATGAGATGTGGAATTTGAGAGGAGGTGATAAGTCTGGCCCATCAAACCTTCCACTCATGCCCCTCATGATGTTTCCTCCTTCTGGCTAACTGGAGTGATGATGCCCAAGGCAACTCTGGAAGCTGTGTGTTGAAGATGCAGAGCTGTTATCAGCCTGGATCCCTGAAAGCCTGTGTGGAGCAAGTTACCTCTGACCTGGATTCCTTCCCTGGGCTGTTGTATGAGAGAGGATAAACTTTCTTTAAAATCCCCTGAATTTGGGCTATCTGTTTGTTACTGTGACTTAGTTTTATCTAACAAATACATCTGTGGTGAACATTAACCTTGAATCTTTGATTAACCCTATGCTTTTGTTTGCAGAAAATCTCGTGGCTTTTGTTTTTTTTACTGGGAATAGAAAGTTTTAAAAAAAGTAAGTGGAATTTTATGAGCAAATAAGGGCTGGTCTTCCTTTTGGCAATTTCACTACAAGCAATATTCAACTTGAAATCAATGCCATTGCCTTAGGCTGATGTTTAACGTGAAAAAAAAAGAACCAAATTAATTGTAAATACATTTTCAATTTGTGATTATCATTTATGATTATACCTTACTCAGCTTTCTATCAACAATATAATTGAGTAAGTAGAAAATGCCAGGCTAGGGACTGAAGAAACACTAGAAAATATGGAGTTTATTCAAGATGATGTATTTAAGTCAACACTTAGTGAGGACCTGTATGCAGCCCTGGAGATTCAAATATGAATAAGATATTCTCTTAAGAAGTTGAGGAACACGTTCTCTGGTAAATAACCATTATGACTTTATAAATGGTTCACTTTTTAAAAAGGGGATTTCCTTGTTTTTTAGCCAGCATTGACTATTTGCCAATCCACTAGGTTTATAGCAGCTATTAGGTTGCTGACAAGATTATTAATTCAAGAAAGCAAGGATTTTGGTTTTATTCATTGCTCAATAATATTTGTTGAATGTTGAGTGATGGAAGGGAGTACAATGGGCCATCTAGTCTGGTAACCCATCCGATACTTGTATTTCCTTTAGAGCATCCCTGCCCACTGATGTTTTGGTCTTTTTGAATGTCTCTGGAAAAGGAAACGTTTCCACGTCCTGAAACATACCCAAATTTGAACAGATCTTATGTTAAAAAGTTCTTCTTTGTAAAGAAGTGAGAGAATGATAATGGATGGTTTTTAAGGAAAAGATTATGGATTCTAATAATTTTCAGTCCTTGCATCATTGTCTCTGATAAATGTTTCCTGAATACTATTCTAGGCATTGTGATCAGGGTTGTGGCAAAAGAAGCAGGTGAATGAATGATTTGATGCTTTCAAAGAAATTGCAGTCAAGTTAGAGAGACAAGCTATGTACCCCAGGCATGCTTCTGCCTTAGGACCTTTGCACTTGCTGTTTCCTCTGACTGAGATTTTACCCCAGGTACAGTATAGTTCACTCCCTCACCTCTTCAGGTCTTTCTTAAATGTCACCTTCTCAGTTAGGCTACCTTATTTAAAATCAAATAACTACCCCCTCTTCCAACAGTCCAACACTCCCTATTTTCCTTCCCTGCCTGATTTTTCTCCATAACGCTCATTATTTGACATGCCATGAATATTAAAATTTGTTTTTTCTTCATTAGCTGTCTCCCTTCATTAGAATGTATGCTTCATAAGGACAGGGATTTTTGCCTGTTTTGGTAACTGTTGGCAAATAGTAGTCACTCAATAAATATTTATTGAATATTATAGAATGAATATGTCCTTGGACATACAAACACAACAGTCTAAAGATGTATATAATTGCTATCAAATGAAAAGTACAAAGAAGATGTGCTTCACCAGGTAGGTGTAACTCCTCTTTCTCTCTCATTAAGTAATAGCTCATTCCTGAGATGATTCTTAGACTTTAAAAAAAAGTCTTAATTTTATTGTATAGTACTTTAGTTTTATAACCATTATGACACAATACTTTGATTTTTATTAAAATATTTTTTATTACGAATGTGTTCATATGCATAATTTAGCAAACATAGTAAGTTATTATACAAAGGAGGAAGTCCATAAGATCCATAGCTTCAATATTCAAAGACAACTACTCTTAACATTTTGATATACAGGTTGCCCCCTACTATCTGAAAATGGAGCGTTCCTACAAAACCTTTTTTGTATGCCAAATGGCATAAAGTGAATAAGCAATTATCTTAGGACACATCTTGCTAACTGATGCACAAAATAAATCAAGATAAAACATAGATGCTTGCGGGCGCAACTCAGAGCTATGGTGGCTTGATGCTGAGATGCTGAGTGTGGTTCCCAGGGAAGGAGCTTGGTAGTGCCACTCTTCCTGCCCAGTGTGCGCTGCCTCTATAACACCCCCTGCAAAACAAATGCTGACTGCTATTTTTGCTTTTTGCCTTTTTTCATAAAAGTGAAAATCCTCTTTGTATTTCTTTTGGTTAGCAAAAACAGGTATTAATGTAGGTCTTTTTAAAAGTAAAGTGGAGTAAAGGGAATTCTGGAAAAGTGGGGAATACCTGTAGTTCTGTCTAGTCTTTTTTCTAGGCATATATTTATTTTTTACAAAAAAGAATGATACTATATGTGTTTTGTATCTTGCATTTTTAAAATATAACATTTCTAATAGCTGCATCATATTCTATTACATAAAAATCTCATTATAACTTTTTCTTATTTTTTGGACATTTAGGTTTTTTCTAACAGTTTATAGTACATATGATGCAGTAATGAAGATATGTATAAATAAATCTTCTGAGACTGACTATTTCCTTAAGGCAAAATTTCTAAAACGGGAATTACTGGCTAAAAGGTCTGCAGTTTTTGTTTGCTTTTACTTTTTTCTTTGAAAATTTCAATAGAACAGAAAAGTAGAAAGAAGAGTATAACAGACTCCTATTTTTACTCATGTTTTTTCACGTTGAATCGGGTTTTATAGTTGTTAACATTTTGCCATATTTGCTTCATCTATTTTTTAAAACAGTTATTAAAAATCTCTAACAGATAAGGACTTTTAAAAGGCTATTTAAAAATCATAACCATTTGCAGTGACATGGATGGTGTTGGAGGGTATTATGCCAAGTGAACTAGAAAGACAAATAATGTATAATATAACTTATATGTGGAATCTAGGAACTTCCCTGGTGGTCCAGTAGTTAAGACTTCACCTTCAAATGCAGGGGCGGAGGGTTCAATCCCTGGTTGGGGAGCCAAGATCCCACATGCCTCGTGGCCAAAAAAACCCCACAAAAACCCAAAACAGAAGCAGTATTGTAACAAATTCAATAAAGACTTTAAAAGTGGTCCACATCAAAAATATATACATATAACTTATGTGTGGAATCTAAAAAATACAACAAACTAGTGAGTATAACAGAAAAGAAGGGGAGTCACAGATATAGAGAACAAACTAGTGGTTACCAGTGGGCAGAGGGAAGAGGGAGAAGCATTATAGGGATAAGAGAATAAGAGGTACAAACTATTATGTGTAAAATAAGCTACAAGGATATATTGTACAACACGGGGAATAGAGCCAATATTTTATAATAACTATAAGTGGAGTATAACGCTTAAAATTGTGAATCACTAATTGTACACCTGTAACTTATCTAATATTGTGACATCAACTATACTTTAATAAAAAATGATAACCCTATTATAATGTTCACACACAATAAAACAAATAATAATTCCTTAAAATCATGTTTGACCTTTCCTAATTGTCTCAAAACATCTTTTTCCAATTGATGTGGTTGAAATAGTATTCAAATAATGTCCACACATAGATTTGGTTATTATGTCTCTTAAGTCTCTTTTATTTTGGGCGGGGGCGGGGTTGGTTTTTTTAATTAATTAATTAATTTTATTTTTGGCTGCATTGGGTCTTTGTTGCTGCGCGCAGGCTTTCTCTAGTTGTGGCGAGTGGGGGCTGCTCTTCATTGTGGTGCGCGGGCTCATCATTGCAGTGGCTTCTCTTGTTATAGAGCACAGGTGCTAGGCATGCGGGCTTCAGTAGTTGTGGCTTGCGGGCTCTAGAGCACAGGCTCAGTAGTTGTGGCACACGGGCTCAGTTGCTCCACGGCATGTGGGATCTTCTGGGACCGGGGCTCGAACCTGTGCCCCCTGCATTGGCAGGCGGGTTCTTAACCACTGCGCCACCAGGGAAGCCCTCTTAAGTCTCTTTTAATTTTTCCATACTTTTCCTTCTTTTTGTTTCCCTCATGCCATTTTAAAAAATTTAATTATAGTTGATTTATAACGTTATGTTAATTTCTACTGTACAGCATCCCTTATGACATTTATCTGTTGAAGAAAAGGAGAATTGGCCACATAGAATTTCCCATACGCGGTGTTATCTGATTGCATTCTCAAAAAATTATTTAATACATTATTCTATCCGTTACGTTTTCTGTAACTTTAGAGCAGTGGTTCTCCGACTTTAGCGTGCATCGGAATCACCTGGAGGGCTTGTGAAAACACACATTGCTGGCCCCACCCCCAGAATTTCTGGATCAGTAAACCTGGCTCGGCATGATAATTAGCATTTCTAACGTGTTTCAAGATGCTGCTGATGCTGATGGTCCAGACACCGTACTTTGAGAACTACTGCTTTAGAGGGAAGATTAGATCCCTTTAAAAGAATGGCTAGATTCACAACTTTAAAAAAATATACATATTCAATAGTGTATAGCAGGGTGACTATAGTTAATAAGATTATGTTGTATCTTTGAAAGTTGCTAAGGGAATTGTTCCTGAAAGTTCTCATGACAAGAAAAAATTGTAACTGTGTGGTGATGGATGTTAACTAGACTTACTGTGGTGATCATTTTGCAATATATACAAATATCCAATTATTATGTTGTATACCTGAAACTAATATAATGCTATATGTCAATTATATCTTAATTAAATATATATATACACACATATACAGAGTATTTACTTAAGGAAATATGTATTAGTTTTTCTTTTTCTTTTTTTTTCTTTTTTTTTTTTTTTGGCGGTACACGGGCCTCTCACTGCTGCGGCCTCTCCTGTTGCAGAGCACAGGCTGCGGACGCGCAGGCCCAGCGGCCATGGCTCACGGGCCCAGCCGCTCCGTGGCATGCGGGATCCTCCCGGACCAGGGCACAAACCCGTGCTCCCTGCATTGGCAGGCGGACTCTCAACCACTGTGCCACCAGGGAAGCCCGATTGTTTTTCTTTTTATCCTTCAATTTTTCATTTTGAAAAATCTCAATCTTACAGAAAAATTGAAAGGCGTTGGAACTTTTTAAGGGCTTTTGCTTTTCAGAAAGGCACTAATGTAGCAGGGTATGTGTTTGTTTATCTTACCACGTCCTGTTCCAAAGTAAATACTAACATTGAAACAAATCTTGATTCATTTGATGAATAGAAAAAAAAGATTTTTTTATTGTTATTTCAATTCAAAATTATGGGGTTACTGGTGAGGTTTTAATTTAAAATACTTTAGTAGCCATTTCTTAGCTGTACTTCTATGAATTGTTCATCTCCTTTATACATTTTTCTATTAGATATTTAGTGTTTTTTAAAAGCAACATCCATGAGCTCATTACATATTAAAGATAATTGTTCTTTCTCATGTTTGTAACAAATATTTTTTCCAGTTTATAGATTTATTTTTTGCTAGATTATTATTTAAGTTTTTCTTTTTTTCTTTCTTTCTTTTTTTTTTTTTTTTTTTGCTGTACGCGGGCCTCTCACTGTTGGGGCCTCTCCTGTTGCGGAGCACAGGCTCCGGACGCGCAGGCTCAGCGGCCATGGCTCACAGGCCTAGCCACTCTGCGGCATGTGGGATCTTCCCAGACCGGGGCACGAACCCGTGTCCCCTGCATCGGCAGGCGGACTCTCAATCACTGCGCCACCAGGGAAGCCCAAGTTTTTCTTTTTTAATTTAAGGTTTTCTATCATCAAAACTTTTGACCTGCTTCTTTGGGATTTCTTCTTGTTACTTTGGAGAATCCTTCCTAATCTGAGATAATTATTCACTTACATTTTCTTCTAGTTTTTATTTATCTATTTGTTTGTTTATTATTACAGCTAATTGTGGTATCTAAGTGGAATTTATTTGTGTGTTCTAGGAGGATTCTTATTTTGGGCAGCCAACTTGCAGAGGACAATAGAATTTTGGGAGAGCCCCTCAATGCCTGGATTTACTGTTGACGAGACAGTATAGTATACATCAGATGATTTATCTGTGAACCATGGAAACATTTGAAAAGGTAACACAGAAGAATCGTCTGTTACAGGTAATTGCAGGCAGTCAAAAAGAGCTGGAAGAGTATATGAATCATGACGTAAGAACTGTGAAGGGCAGGCATTTGAGTCCAGTCAGCAGCTAATATTGAACAAGCTTGTCCTCAAATGAGACACAAATTTGATACCAAGAGGGGAAAGTCTACAGAACAAATCATTCTGGTTTGTGTCCCAGCTTCTGTAATATAGGAAATTTTTTTCATCGATCTTTGCTCTCTCATTTTTTGCATGCTTTTTATTCCATCCTTTATCCTTAACTCTTGGTTTCACTAAATCAAAGTATTTATAGGTGTGAAAAGTTAGGCTTCTGCAATTTACATGAGCTGCTGGGGATGTAAAACAAAGCTGCAACATGACGCCAATCGAAATAAACATCTGCGATTATTGGGGTTCAGTGTGACTTGAAAAGTTTACATAGTTGTCAGACATCTGAAGTTTTAATTTCTAATTGACCAAATAAAAATTCAACTTCAATTAATAAAAGTGCTTTAACCATCATGTGGGCCTAAGAAAGATGTTGAAAGATCTCTTTCCCAAGATCTTTGCACTCAAGGAGAGAGCATCCATAGTTTTTGTGGATTCTTGGCACTGGGAAAATCACATAGGATCTAACTATTCCTCTATTATCAATACCCCTAGTTCCCCAATAAATATTGAGTCAGCCAAAGGAAAGAAGTAATAATATAATTCATTAATCAACTATTCTGATGCAACTCCTGACTATATTTTACTTTATTTAATTGCTACTAATTTCCACAATATAGTTATTCATATTCTATTGATAAGGAAATCAAGTTTCAGAGACACTGAATAACTCATCCAAAGTCTTATGGCCATTTAAATGAATAAACTGGAGTTCAAACTAAGATCCGTATAAGCCCAAAGTATGTACTTTCTCTTCCACTCCATTCTATGTTTGAACTTTTCTCTATAGCCAACATCAAAACTGAAATACCTACATGTAGGCAGAGAAGGTAGAATAAGCCAGTTAGAGACTAGGATGAACTGGAGGGCTCATGTCTTGTTCAGAGGGAAGCTGCCAATCAATTTCAGCCAGTTTGGGCCATGGAAAATGTAGGTTTAGTGTTTTTAAATATTCTGACTTTCCAAAAGAAGCCAGCAGCCTGCATGTTGATTTGAAATCTGTCAATGTTCAAATATTGGCAATTAATTAAAATTTGTTTTAATTGTGTGCACCATACAAAACATATCTGTTGATTGTATTTAAGCCCTGCCTTATACTTTGCTTTAACTAGCTAGACTTTAAGATGTGATAAGAAATTAATTAGAACAGCACTGTTCACTATAAATAAAATGCCATCAACATATATAAATTTAAATTTTCTAGTAGCCATATTTAAGAAGTAAAAAAGGGTGAAATTAATTTTAATAATGTTATTTATCCTAAAATATCCAAAATATTATTTTTACATGTAACGAATATAAAAATTATTAGTGAGATATTTTACTTATAGCACATTTCAGTTTGGACTAGCCGCATTTCCAGTGCCCTGTAGTCACATGTGGCTACCAGCTACTGTTATTGAGCAATGTATGAGTAGAATGTACAAATTTCTCCTAGGTAAGACTTGTTAATTCAGGAATTTCTTCTCCACCAGGAAACCATGCCTGACCCTAGCTGTTCTTTTTTTTTTTTTTCTTGCAGTACGCGGGCTTCTCACTGTTGTGACCTCTCCCGTTGCGGAGCACAGGCTCTGGACGCGCAGGCTCAGCGGCCATGGCTCACGGGCCCAGCCGCTCTGCGGCATGTGGGATCTTCCCGGACCAGGACACGAACCCGCGTCCCCTGCATCGGCAGGCGGACTCGCAACCACTGTGCCACCAGGGAAGCCCCCTAGCTGTTCTTAGAGTGTCAAAAGCCATTGCTTTTCTTCATCAAATGAAGGGGAATTTCCCATTCTTTCAGCTATGAAAGACTCGATTTGTTATGATAAATTGGTGAGTAAATTTACTTTAGAATCTTAGGGATTTTGCATTGAGTAATTAATTAACAAACATGAAATTTGCTCAATAACTGTCAAGTAAACAAGGGAGTAAAGCATATCAGCTTTTCAAACTGATAATTAACGTTCTGAAGCATAGTACTAAAGTGTTTATAAATTCAACCCAATGAGTAGTTTATTAGAATTGTCAATTTGCTGTTGCAATACAGTAATTTCATTTAAGCAGCATCTGGATATAAAATTTATAGGGGTTTGGAATGGAGATTAAAAATGATATTCTTAGAGAACTCTGAATATAGGGTTGAATATTTCTGATGGGTATGGCATATAACAGGTGGCTTAGCTCAGGTGGCCATAACAAAATACCACAGAATGGGTGGCTTAACAACAGAAATTTATTTTCTCACAGTTCTGGAGGCTGGGAAGTCCAAGATCAAGGTGTTGTCCACTTTGGTTTCTGGTGAGGGCTCCCTTCCTGGCTTGCAGATGGCTGCCTTCTCCTTGTGCCCTCACATGAAGGAGAAAGCAAGCTCTTTGGTGTCTCTTCTTAAAAAAACACTAATCCTATGAGATTAGGGACCTACCCTTATGACCTTATTTATCCTTAATTACTTTTGTAAAAGTCCTATCTCTAAATAAAGCCACACTGGGGTTTAGAATGTCAACATATGAATTTTGGGGGGACACAATTCAGTCCATAGCAACAGGTCTCAGAGGTTGATTGAGTTTCCTTTTCTTTTCAAATACTGTTTGTTTTGTACCTTTTGTTTTTGTATCTTTGTTTTTTACCTTTTCAAATACTGTCAGAATCTAACAGTGTCAGAGCCATAAGGAACTTTTTAAAAAAATTAATTAATTAATTTGGCTGCATTAGGTCTTAGTTGCATCACGCGAGATCTTCTTTGCCCTGTGGGGGATCTTGTTGTGACATGCAGGATCTTTTTTTTGTGTGTGTGTGGTACGCGGGCCTCTCTCTGTTGTGGCCTCTCCCGTTGCGGAGCACAGGCTCCGGATGCGCAGGCTCAGCGGCCATGGCTCACGGGCCCAGCCGCTCTGTGGCATGTGGGATCTTCCCGGACCAGGACACGAACCCGCGTCCCCTGCATCGGCAGGCGGACTCGCAACCACTGTGCCACCAGGGAAGCCCCCTAGCTGTTCTTAGAGTGTCAAAAGCCATTGCTTTTCTTCATCAAATGAAGGGGAATTTCCCATTCTTTCAGCTATGAAAGACTCGATTTGTTATGATAAATTGGTGAGTAAATTTACTTTAGAATCTTAGGGATTTTGCATTGAGTAATTAATTAACAAACATGAAATTTGCTCAATAACTGTCAAGTAAACAAGGGAGTAAAGCATATCAGCTTTTCAAACTGATAATTAACGTTCTGAAGCATAGTACTAAAGTGTTTATAAATTCAACCCAATGAGTAGTTTATTAGAATTGTCAATTTGCTGTTGCAATACAGTAATTTCATTTAAGCAGCATCTGGATATAAAATTTATAGGGGTTTGGAATGGAGATTAAAAATGATATTCTTAGAGAACTCTGAATATAGGGTTGAATATTTCTGATGGGTATGGCATATAACAGGTGGCTTAGCTCAGGTGGCCATAACAAAATACCACAGAATGGGTGGCTTAACAACAGAAATTTATTTTCTCACAGTTCTGGAGGCTGGGAAGTCCAAGATCAAGGTGTTGTCCACTTTGGTTTCTGGTGAGGGCTCCCTTCCTGGCTTGCAGATGGCTGCCTTCTCCTTGTGCCCTCACATGAAGGAGAAAGCAAGCTCTTTGGTGTCTCTTCTTAAAAAAACACTAATCCTATGAGATTAGGGACCTACCCTTATGACCTTATTTATCCTTAATTACTTTTGTAAAAGTCCTATCTCTAAATAAAGCTACACTGGGGTTTAGAATGTCAACATATGAATTTTGGGGGGACACAATTCAGTCCATAGCAACAGGTCTCAGAGGTTGATTGAGTTTCCTTTTCTTTTCAAATACTGTTTGTTTTGTACCTTTTGTTTTTGTATCTTTGTTTTTTACCTTTTCAAATACTGTCAGAATCTAACAGTGTCAGAGCCATAAGGAACTTTTTAAAAAAATTAATTAATTAATTTGGCTGCATTAGGTCTTAGTTGCATCACGCGAGATCTTCTTTGCCCTGTGGGGGATCTTGTTGTGACATGCAGGATCTTTTTTTTGTGTGTGTGTGGTACGCGGGCCTCTCTCTGTTGTGGCCTCTCCCGTTGCGGAGCACAGGCTCCGGATGCGCAGGCTCAGCGGCCATGGCTCACGGGCCTAGCCGCTCCGTGGCATGTGGGATCTTCCCAGACCGGGGCACGAACCCATGTCCCCTGCATCGGCAGGCGGACTCCCAACCACTGCGCCACCAGGGAAGCCCCATGCAGGATCTTTTAGTTGAGGCATGTGGGATCTAGTTCCCTGACCAGGGATGGAACCCAGGCCCCATGCATTGGGAGCATGGAGTCTTAACCACTGAATCACCAGGGAAGTCCCCATAAGGACTTTTTGAACTTAGAAGTCTAAAAGGACTTAGAAATGGTGTAATACCCACAGATCTTCAGTTATTTAATTAGTGGTTGAAATAAGTCAAACACTTAGGACTTCCGACTCCCTTTGTAGTGTGCTTTCCCTTATTATGTTGTTCATGCATTCATTTGTTCATTCATGTACTCACACGACAAAAGTTGAGCAGCTATTGTATACTGCATTACGGAGGAAACAAAGACCCAGTTAGCCTTCAAGGAAAATAGTGCTGGTCTCTTTCATCCCAGTACTAGTCTCAGTAGAGACTATATTAGACTATAGCTGGTATTAATATTAATAAAAATAGCTAATAGCCCTTAAGCACCAAGAGTATATCAGGCTATGCCAAGTACTTCATATACATTATCTATTTTATTCCTTACAATAAGTTTGCGAATATTTATTATGTACTTGTTTTGTAGATGAAGAAAAGTAACTTAACCAAGGTCATGGAAAAACTTGGAAAATGGCTGCACCAACGGATTCGGGCCTATCTGACTGCAAAGCCCAGCTTTTTCCAGCTGTAACGGAGAAATTTTCTTTGGAACTTGTCAAGACTTCATATGAATATTATTGGCCTTTTGAGACTGAGCTGGCGTATAGGACTCAGAGCCAACAGTTTTAAGCGAAAGGGAAATTTGTCTAGCTCTAGAGATGGGGGAAGGGGCCTGTGTGCACAGAGAAAGAGCTTTGCCTATTTTGAAGGATAATCAGTTAGGAGGTGGTAGAACCAGCAGCTGAACTCATATTTGTTGACTCCACTGCTCTGGGTACCTTGAGAGGAATTACTGAAATTGTGGCAAGACTGTGTTTTACAGACTTTCTCTGAAGGTGGCTGTCTTCAAGCCATGCATTGTAAAAGCTATCTAGGGCTTCCCTGGTGGCGCAGTGGTTAAGACTCCGCCTGCCAATGCAGGGGACATGGGTTCTAGGCCTGGTCCGGGAAGATCCCACATGCCAGGGAGCAGCTAAGCCCGTGTGCCACAACTACTGAGCCTGCGCTCTGAAGCCTGCGAGCTACAACTACTGAAGCCCGCGTGCCTAGAGCCCGTGCTCTGCAACAAGAGAAGCCACCGCAGTGAGAAGCCTGTGCACCGCAATGAAGGGTAGCCCCTGCTCGCTGCAACTAGAGAAAGTCCACATGCAGCAATGAAGACACAAAGCAGCCAAAAATAAATAAATAAATAGATAAATAAAAGAAAAAAAATAAATAAAAGCTATATAAACTTCTCTCCTAGACAAGGGAGGGACTGGGTTGGAGCCAAAGGGGATCCAAAAACAATTAATTTGTGAATCAAAGAGGCCTGTTGAATCGTATGCTTCATTAGAAAAGACAGGGCAGAGATGACAACTGGCTGGAAGCAGGAAGCCTACACTAAGTCAGCCAGGTGGAGTAGAAATATGACACTGGAGAGAGCTCCTGAGACAGCAAGTCCCCTGCCACAGGCCTTCTGTGGCTTTTACTGTGGGTGATGAGGTAGTGGTTAAGGTCTCCGAGCCAGATTGGCCACCTGTCACCCCATCCCATTTTATTTGGTTAACATCTAGCCCCTCAGGGTGCCTGTGGTCAAGGCCACACTGGCCACATGCTCTGTAAAGTTCTGCTTGACTCTCTATAACACCCGTTTTCATGGTGCTTAATCTAGTTGGGGTCTAAATCAGCCATCTTTTAGGTGGTTGATTAACACTGGTATGCAGCATTAATGAGGGAGCAAGTTTTTCATTGATCACTATAACTGTTGTGGGTATTTGTGAAAATTTCAGAGTCTGTATGTCACATTTGCAGAGAGCTTTGTTCATTCAGTGAGTTTACTGTGCACCTACTTTGGGTCAGATACTGCTTCTGGGGTTGAAGTTACATCAGGGAACAAAACAGATGAAGATCCCTGCCATCAGGGAGCTTACTTAGAGTTGAGTAGGGATGGGGAATCAATAGTAAAATATATATAGTAAATAAATGATTTAGTATGTTTAAAGGTGATAAGTGTATAAAAAAGAAAAAGTGAAACAGGGTAAGAAAGATGGGGTGGGTTGCAATTTTAATAGAGTGGTCATTAGATTAAAAATTGCTTATTAGAAATAGCAATTAGAAAAGGTAGAATTATTAGAAAAAATAGAGAATGGAACAGGGATGGGGAAGGTCAGATTGCAATCTTAAATTGAGTGCTTATTAGAATTAGACTTATTCATGTCAATATGACTTTCACAAATTATTTTCATTGTGTGTATTAGAAAATAAAATCTCACAGATTTATCTTCTGTTTGTCTTCTTTCTTGTTACTTCTCCATATCCCCTTTTTCTTTCTTCCCCCTTCCTTTATTTCTTCTTTCTATCTTCCATTTTCTTGAAACAAAAAATTAGAATCCATGACACTTGCCTTCTAGAAGCTTACAATTCAAAGAAAAAATAAGGCCTCCATAAAACAACTTGAAAGCAATATGTCAGTGATAATGTAAATGAGGTATATTCTTTAAAATGACTGATAGACGAATGATTAAAATGAGTGGAGTCATTTAGGCAACATTTTGGGGGAGGAGGCAGGTTCATTGATCTGAGTTGAAGGAACTAATGGTAGAATAAAGGACAAGCATCCTGAGGAATTATATGGGCAAGTACTTGGAGGCAGAATTTAGCAAGATGTGTTCAAGGATTTCTAGAGAGACTGGCTTGGATGAAGTGGACAGATTTAGTTAGATGAATGATCTTGGAGGAATAATGGAGTGGGAGAGTATAATTTAAGTGTAGATTAAGGATGTAGAAAGCTGGTCGGAGGGAGTTAGAATTTTTTTTAATACTTCATTGAAAGAGCTGAGAAGATAGAACTTAAAACTCTCTGAATCTTAGTTAAGCCACTGAACCATGTTGAGTGAAGAAATGACCTCTTCAACTTACTAAAAATCAGAAAGTACTTACAGTTCCCAGACTTCTGCTTTTTTATTAAATAAATCAGAATTATCCATATCTATATCCATATCTATATCTATATATATATGGAGAGAGAGAGTTATATACATGAATATAGTTTTCTCTGGGGACATCTAGTTCCACTTCTTCTCCCTCTTATTTACCATCTGACTGTTGTCTATTGACTTTCTCTCTTTGGTAGTGTTCTTCTTAGTTTGATGTTTCTTTTCTATTCAGCTGACTCTACTGACTATCTTTGAAGTTAAGGAGAAAGTTCAAGTTGAGAAGTTAAGGAGAAAGTTCAAGTTCTTTTAAAGGAAAACAGAGTTTAGAATGGAGTGCCCTTAACCTCCACCTAAATGTCCCTGTTAGCAATGCAGTAACAGAGTTCTTTATACTTCAACTCCTACTTATTTTGGTCTTTATGTTTTTGCCCATTCATTTCATGCAGCTTCAGAGTTGACTTTGCAATGGACCATCTGAACGGTTTACCACATATCCCGTCATTGAGCACTTTTCCTGTGCAGCTTCCCAAGAGGGGAATTCTTTCTTCTTAGCTGCATGATCCATGCTTATTTTTCTCTAGATATATCTTAAAATATCTTATTTGGATATTTTTATTTTTATTTCTTGTTTTCAGGGCTGTTTCTTCTGTGGGTGTGTTATTCATCGCCATGGTGCTTGTAACAATGATAGAAAGGTAAAAATTCTCAGTGGATCCTTTGAGTTTACTTACTGTATCATTCTGTTACTGTTGATTTGTAGTTTTTCTGGTTGATAATGAGATGGGACAGGAATAATAGGGGAAAAATAAAATCCAAAGAAAATCTAACTTAACCAACTATTTCTGAAGCATATCCAAATAAGATATGATATGTACATATTAAAAATTACATTAGAGAAGGATATATAATGATATAGAAGGACGTTCATTATATAGTGTTAGATGAAAAAAGGAAGTAACAAAGCAGAAGGTAAAAAAGTTATCTGCATAGAAAAAAAGACATATACAAATTTCAATAAAGTTTATTTCTAGATGATGAATTTCCAGTAATTTTTTTCTTTCTTTTTTTGGTCTGTATTTTCTACAATTAACAAGTGTTATTTTTTTTAGGAAGGAAAACAATTAACGTTATTTCCCTATAAAAGATAACCTTGGTTGGCTATTACACAAATTTCCTAAACAGGACTACGATAGTTGAAATGACTACCTTAAAAGCAAACAAATAAAAATAAAGTGTCTACCACTTCAACCTCTGTTCTTCTACAAGAGTTGCTGACAAGCCTAGAGTGGACTGATTTGCATTTGTTCACTTGTTCATTCATCACTTGTTTAACAAGTATTTATTAAGCCCCTGCTCTGTGTAAAGCACTATGCTGGTAGTGGAATATTGCCTTAGGTAAAGTCTTACCGCTGTCCTTGGGAACTTAATGTCTTGATGCTGGTTATATATCTAACTATAGTATGAGGCAAAATGAAAAAAGAACAAGAAAGATATGGAGGGGACATTTCTGCACCTAGTCACAGGCAGATCACGTGACATATTATAATCCAGAGTTTTAATTAGAAATGTATAATCCCTATAGCTAATTGTAACAATAGTTAACTTTTTTTTTTTTTTTTTTTGCGGTACGTGGGCCTCTCACTGTTGTGGCCTCTCCCATTGCGGAGCACAGGCTCCGGATGCGCAGGCTCAGCAGCCATGGCTCACGGGCCCAGCCGCTCCGCGGCATGTGGGATCCTCCCGGACCGGGGCACGAACCCGTGTCCCCTGCATCGGCAGGCGGACTCTCAACCACTGCGCCACCAGGGAAGCCCGATAGTTAACATTTATAAAGCACGTACTGTGCTGTTAATAAGGGGTTCTCAAAAGGTCGTTGCTGGTTCCTTGGGATCCCTGACTTTTTCAGGAGGTCTAGAAGGTCAAAACAATTTTCATAATAATGCTAAGACACTATTTGCTTTTTTCTACCTTGTTGGCATGTGCAACAATGATACAAAAGCATTACCCAATGGTGGGTAAAACTATTGGTGTCTTAACATGAATCAAAGTAGTGGCACCAAAATCTGCCACTAATGTGTCATTGTATTTATCATTGCCATGGAAAAACAATGCCTTGATGAAGGGGTAAAAATGATTAATTTTATTAAATCTAGACCCTTGAATACACACCTATTCAACATTCTATGTGACAAAATGGGAAGTACATATTAAGCACTTCTGATGCACACAAAGGCATGATGGTTGTCTCGAGGAAAAACACTTGTGTGAGTGAGTAGCCACTTTTTTTCATGAAACACTATTTTTACTTGAAAGAACAACTGAGAGGCAAACTACATTTATTCAAACATTTGGCAGACATTTTCTCCAAAATGAATGAAGCGAGCGTGTCACTTCAAGGAAAAACAACTGACAGTATTTGTTGCCAATGATAAAATTTGAACTTTCATGTGAAAATTAGAATTTTGGAAGATTTATGTCTGGCACATGAACTTGTCAGCTTCCTAAATCCTAAAGGCATTTCCAGTGAGATTGTGGGGCTATTAATGATGTGATTTTTTTTATTTTTTGTAATGAAATGTGTCACTGTTTTGGAGATCTGCATAACTCAGTGAACCAATACTTTGCAAGTGACCAGTGCATGATGTTATAAAATCAGAAAGAGAAAAACAAATACCGTATGCTAACACATATATATGGAATCTAAAAAAAAAAAAAAAAAAGGTTCTGAAGAACCTAGGGGCAGGACAGGAATAAAGACACAGACGTAGAGAATGGACTTGAGGACACGGGGAGGGGAAGGGTAAGATGGGACAAAGTGAGAGAGTGGCATGGACGTATATACACTACCAAATGTAAAATAGATAGCTAGTGGGAAGCAGCCACATAGCACAGGGAGATCAGCTCAGTGCTTTGTGACCACCTAGAGGGGTGGGATAGGAAAGGTGGAAGGGAGACGCAAGAAGGAGGAGATATGGGGGGTATATGTATATGTATAGCTGATTCACTTTGTTATAAAGTAGAAACTAACACACCATTACAGAGCAATTATACTCCAATAAAGATGTTAAAAAAAAAAAACCATAGACCGCAACTAAGACCCAGCACAGCCAAAAAATAAAGAACAAAAAGACTAAGGCATTGTCTAAACTAGTACAAAAGCCACTGGTTGAAAATGAAAATGTTAAAAAAAAAATCATAATAAAAAAATACATTGTTTAAAAAAAATCATATGTGAATAAGAGATCCACTCAAAGTGCAAGATAGACCAGTGAATTTTAATGCAGCAGAGAATGAAAAGTTTATTGGTATCATTTCAGATTCCGTATCTCCACAAGCCTAACTACTACTTGTCAAATTGGTAAAGTATCAGAGAAAAATATCCACAGTTACCTGAAAAGACTAGCAAAATACTCTTCTCTTTTCCAGATCCATTTCTGTGTGAGGCTAGATTTTCTTTGTATACTTAGATTAAAACAACATACAGCAACAGACATAAAAGCCAGATGTTAAAAAGATTTATATAAAAGGAAAACAATGTCACTCTTCTTACTGTTTTAGAGAAAATATAGGTTTTTTTCTACAAAAACGTATTATTATTAATATGTTATTTATGTAGCAGGTTACAAGGTTTATCATTTATATTTATAAATGAATTAATAAAGAAACATTAAAAAATTCTCAGTGTTAACTTTGAATATCTGTATACACAACCCACATAAACGAAAGCTCTTTGGAGTTCTCAGAAATCTTTAAGAGAACGAAAGCGTCCTGAAACCAAAATGTTTGAAAATTGCTACTCTGGACATTACATGAAAGATTTCATGTGCATAATCTTGCTTAATCTTCACAGTCATTTTTAACATTATATATACCTACTACTATTTCCATTTTACATTTGAGAAATATGAGTTTGAGAAAGTTTAATAACTTGTTCAAGATCAAATAGCGAGTAAAAGAGAGGTACAAACTCAGGAAGTAAGTGCAATGAACAATTTGTTTTGAATAGGGGCAGAGAGGGGAAGGTTTCACAAAGAGAGCAAATTTGAGCTGAGGTATGACTCAACAGTAAACAGAGGGAAGGGAGTTCCAGGCAGAGGGGATAGTGTCAATGAAGATTTTGTCTGCGAATGGCTAGGGCAGGGGTTCCTGGACATTTTTGTGCCATGGACCCCTTTGGCAGTCTGGTGAAGCCTACTAAATCTTTCTGGGCATAATGTTTTTAAATTAATAAATAAAAATACATGTAATTAAAAAGAAAGTCAATTATATATTATATATGCAACTATCAAAATATTAAAAAAACAATTTGTGATATAGTGTTAAATATGCTTCTTCATTTTTTTCTTTTATAAATTTATTTATTTATTTTTTTGGCTGCGTTGGGTCTTCGTTGTGGTGCGCGGGCTTCTCATTGCAGTGGCTTCTCTTTGTTGCAGAGCACAGGCTCTAGGCACACGGGCTGCTGTAGCTGTGACACGCGGGCTCAGTAGTCGTGGCTCATGGGCTCTAGAGCGCAGGCTCAGTAGTTGTGGCTCGCAGGCTCTAGAGCACAGGCTCAGTAGTTGTGGTACACAGGCTTAGTTGCTCCATGGCATGTGGGATCTTCCCGGACCAGGGCTCGAACCTGTGTCCCCTGCATTGGCAGGCAGATTCTTAACCACTGCACCACCAGGGAAGTCCTTATGCTTCTTTATTAATGCATTAATTAACAAATTCTAGCAGTGAAGAGTATTGATGAACATACATGATATTTCTGTAACAACTATAAAATATGAAAATATCTGTGATTTCTACTGATGACAAAGGTTTGTTATCTACATTTATGATGGAAGGAAATACTATTTTCCAGTTAGAGGTCAGAGAAAATATATAAAATTTTTCTATCCAAGTTCACATATTCAAGGGTCTTCGAACTTCAAGTAAAGAACCCCTGGTCTAGGGTAAGTTTCATGGCCTTCTATTTATGTTCCCTGTCCTGGGGGTAGGTAAGCGCTAGAGAACAACGGACAAATACTAGCAGTAGCCATAATAGTAGTAGTGATAGCAGTAACAGTAATAGCAGCAGCAGTAATGAAACTTATTCAATGCTTACTACGTGTCAAGAATGCTTCCAAGTGCTTTATATGTACAGATTAGAAATCAGGCAGCTCTTTTTTTGTTGTTGTTTTTTGTTTTGTTTTGTTATATTCATGTGTTTTATCAGGCAGCTCTTCATTAGGAATAAAGAAAGCTGAATAATCCTCGGACTGGGTTAATAATCTAAAGAACGAATGAATTAATTATAATTTTAATGTTTTATGTGTTCCTTAACTTTCTAGAAAGGGAAATGGAAGAGTTTGGCTCCAGTTGAGTTCAGAAATTAGAATCAGCTCTAAAATTCTATAATTTTTTTAGAGCCATAGGTGTTGAAATGTTGAATTGCAGCTTTGTAGCTCATGTGGGTATGTATTTTTTAATAGTATTCATAAGAATATAGGTATAGTATAGCATAGCTCAATTATTCTACAGCCTACATGAAATATGTATAAAAGTATAAATTTTGGGGGAAAGTTATTAACCTGGTTAAACTGAATTTTACAGTATTTTTGTACGTTGAGAACTCCATTTTTTATTGTGTACTTTTTAATTCTAGCTCAAACTAATTCATTTCTCAGATTACAGAGGTGCTTTCTCAGTACCACCAGTTTAGCCTTGAAATATTCTGTAACCCACTCATGTATCTTTTTTTCCCCCCACAACTGCATTATAAACCCTTTGAGGGCAAAGAATAGATCTAACAACTTATATTTTGTGTTCCTCACAGCACCTGGGAGTGTGAACACTTTGGAGGATGAGTTACTATATGAATAGTATAAAAGTCCATTTTGAATCAAACCTCCGTGTTCAATGTTATTGTAAGTACTCTAGGCAATTCTATTCCTTTCATATTATCAGTGCCATGAGATGTCCTGCTTTTGTATCTGCTGACATGGTAACCTGGAAATATTTCTTCTGTCACATATTGAAAATTGTTTAAGAAATGTGTATTCTTCTCTAATTGAAGCTACAAGCAAAAGTGATTAAAGATAAATATTTGCAGTGATGCCAAGTCTGAATAGCACACTGTTTCCTTGGTATGTAGATTCTTCTGCAGTTTAAAATCCTTTGTTCAACCAGTAAACATGTACTGAATGTCTCCTATGGGCTAGGATAAACCAGTTCAAATGCAGAGAGAAGCCAAGGTGAGGGTGGAGCGTTACAAGCTGTTTGTTTTGCTGAGTCTTAGTGTGCACTGAAAGGAGTGGTAGGTAAAGAACTGGGAAGATAGGAAAGGGACAGAGAAGATGAGGGTTGTGAGAAATAGAGAGAAGACACCCCCATCTGCTGTCCGCACCCCGAGGCAGTTAGGCATTGACTTGGTGTTTTATGACAGTAAATGGGGATAAGGGCAGAGAGGGAACTGAGGAATTGCTATCCTTGGAAATTCTGCTTAATGGCCGATATTAGAGCATTTACCCAACGCACTATGGGCTGTGAAAGAGATTTAGTAGAAAGAGGGCAAGAAACTTGTTATCTTCTGACTCAATAATCTATAAAATAAAGTCAGAATGGATATTCATATATTTCTGCTTGACACAGAGGCAGCTCCTATATGCAATAAACTTGATGAAAGAGAGTACTTTTAAAAATCATATTTTACTTTATTGCTAAATAATAACAGGTAGCATTTATTGAGCATCTACTATGTGCCACCCTTGATGTTAAGGGCTTTTATATATTATTATTGATACTCATTCTCCCTATGATTTTTGACAACAACTAATGTTTACTGAATACTTACTATGTGTCAGGCACTATTCAAAGAGTTTTACATTATTGACACATTTAATTCTAACAACCCTATGAGGTAAGTGCTATTATTTTCCTCATTATACAGATGTTGAAACTAAGGCACAGAAAAGTCAAGTAACTTGCCCAACCTCACACAGCTAGGAAGGAGCAGAGCTGAGATTTGATGTCACTGAAGTGACATCAGGATGCTAATTAAAGGAGGTAATGTGTGAAATATTCTGTGTCTATCACACAGTAGATACATTTTTGTCTCCCTCATCTTCCTCCTTGTCCCCTCATCAGCTTACTATAAAAGAATGACCTGTTAACTTTCAAGGAGAGCCCACACAAATATTCACCTTGCTTTTAGTTTTTCTCATCATCATTCTTAGGTAAAGATGCTTATATGTCATGAAGCATAGCGAAAGAAGAAACTTTCCTTTTCTAAAAAGAATAAACACTTTATTCATTTACTAACCTTAAATAGTTAGACACTAAAAACCATGCAGCTATAAAGAGTCCTGGAAGACAAGGGAAGGAAGGAAAGGAACAAATATTGATTGAAATCTTAGTTCCCAAGTACTGTGCTGGGAACTTTATGTATGATTCTGAAGCTAAGAGCATCCAGGCAGCCTCCTTGTTAGGAAGGGATGGAGCCTAAGATTGTCTCCAACATGTATAATGCTGTTTCCTTCCTCACAGACTCGGGAACCTTGTCTTTGGAATACATGATCCCAGAAAGTTCCTAGCTTAGGCGTTCAGATAAGAAAGGGATGATACTAAATAATTTCCTAAGGCAAAAATCATTCTTTTATTCCAAACAACTTCTTGAACAAAACAGCTGTTTCCTCCTGAGTCCTTGGTGGCTGAGTTACACAGCATTTACCTGAATGCTAATCCTTAGATTATGCATCTCTTGATCAATTTGGCCGTAATTAGGTTGAGCTTACAAATTGTCATTCCAGGGATGATGATTATCTTTAAGAGGCAGAAAGGAAAGCATCAGGATCATCTTTGGCATCTCATCTCCCTGCAACAACACTCATTGCCTGGGATGGGTGGCAGAGGAAGTGTGGCCAGGGGCAGGGCTCTGATTTCATTCCTACAGGTGGTTGACTGGTGACCCATGGACATGTAGTAACACTGCTATGGGCATGGGTCTTGGTTTAAGGGTAGCTTCTGTTTTCACGTTTGCTTTTCTGGCTTGACTTTCTATTTGAGGCAAATAAATCATAACACTGATATCATCAGCATCCTGCTAGCATAACATTGGTGCTTTGAAAGACTAATAAACACAATGATTTTCTCAGTTAAGTGTATCTTCATTTAGATAACTTCTTTATCTGAGGAGCTTAATGCATTTTGTAAGTATGGTCTCAGTCTTACGTATGCGAGAGAGGGTAGAGTAATTTTTGCAGCTCTGGCCAAGGGCATGCAAGTCTAGTGATGGGGGATTGTGTTTGTCTTATTCATCACTGTAGCCTTAATAACTAGCACAGGCTGCTTAGTAAATACCTATCGTTGAGTCACTTCTTCCCACCTCAACGGAGGGTAGGAAATCACATCCTACCTTGGCCGTAGTCATGGTCAGTTTTCTCCAGACTCATCCCTACGCTTCTTCCCTTTCCTGGCCACCCTGGCAGTTTAAAAAGAAGCAGAGTGAACAGAATCAGTCCTTAGCTCAGTTCCTACCAATTCTATAAGTGATTGAGTTCTCACTGACTGCAACCTCTAACATTTGTGGTATTTTTTGGACTTAGCTTTCTAAATATGTAATCACTGCAGTTCCTAGTCTGCCTGATAATTTCCTGCCTCCCTGGATTGTCTATGCCTAACGCTCAGCTTTGTTTTGTTACCATCCATGCCTCAGTGTGTCAGGGAACCTGAAGCATTTTTTCAGTGATTTTATGTGTGTGGCTACGGAGACCCGCTCAGACTGAGAAAGATGCAGGTTGATTTCATGCTCACAGAGTTGTGTGGGATGTCTTCTTCCATGCTCTCGGGATAATTCATTCAAAAAAACATTATATGTCTCCTTTATCAAGTATTTTTCTGGGTATGAGAAATACAGAAACATATTTTTAAAATTCCTATCTTCAAGGAACTCACAGTCAAGAGGAACATAAGCCTGTAACACGAATAACTACAATATAGTAGAAGTGCCAGTAGGAGCTCTGTGAAGGGAGTGATGATTTCTGCCTGAAAGATACAAGGAAAGAGCAGGTGACAGCTGAGGAAAAAGAAGGAGTTACTACTCAGTTGGAGCAACCCCTTGGAGTATAACTGGGGCATTCTGGCTTAGCCCCAGTCCCTCTTCCCACAACATGTGACAAGTTCCAAGGCTAAGTGAAAGGCTGAATTTTGCTGTTTGGTAGGCCACTTTGATGGAGTGGTTTGAGACTATGAAATGTGAACACCAGCGTCTAGTGGACAGCTATTGCCTTTTTATTACCCAGCTTCTATTTACAAATACTCAACCCCTGAAATCTCCCTGTTGAAGACCACCCCTCTACTCTCTCATCCATACATTTCCAGAGGTAGGCATGTGACTTAAGCTTGCTGATCAAAGCACTTAATGCCACTGGCCACAGTAATTGCTGGAAGTTTCAGCATGTGGCCCAATCAGAGCCAATGACATGGAAGAGAAGTTTTGCTGGAAAGAAACTCACTTTTTCCTGCTGGACTTTATTCATGAGAAGATACAAGGTCTGGGGCTGCTTCATCCATATTACAAGGTGAACTGGAACCAACATGGAGGAGGGCAATGCTGGAAGAGATAGAAAGTCTATCCTGAGCACATGACTTTGGCCCCAGATCAAGCCATGCCAGGAGCTAGAACAATTCTTGGCCTTTTCTACTGTATGAGCAGATGAAGCCCCTTTTTGCTTAGGCCAATTTAGATTGGACTTTCTGTTTTTCTTCACACATAGTGGAAAGATCTAAAAATCTTTATTCTGAAGAGGAAAACATCTAGGAGGGAACATGAATGCATTCCAAATATTTGAAGGATGTTGAGTAGGAGAATTACTTGAA
The DNA here is from genome assembly GCF_964374135.1 of Grampus griseus. Taxonomy (NCBI): domain Eukaryota; kingdom Metazoa; phylum Chordata; class Mammalia; order Artiodactyla; family Delphinidae; genus Grampus; species Grampus griseus. The sequence goes on from NC_139017.1 coordinate 129,540,390, forward strand.
TATTCTTGTGTGTCTCCAAGGGGTGGAACTAGAATCAGTGGGGAGATGTTTTAGGTGGTCAGATTTCAGATCAGTGTAAGTAATAACTTTTTATTTTTTATTTTATTATTTTTTTTGATGTGGACCATTTTTAAAGTCTTTATTGAATTTGTCACAATATTGCTTCTGTTTTATGTTTTGGTTTTTTGGCCCTGGGGCATGTGGGATCTTAGCTCCCTGACCAGGGATCAAATCCGCACCCCGCCCCCACATTGGAAGGCGAAGTCTTAACCACTGGACCACCAAGGAAGTCCTAGTAATAATTATTTAACTTTGGGCACTCTACCCAATAAAAGAAGCTAGAGGATTTGATTCAACATGTACTTAGGGGAGAACATGAGGCAGTGGAAGAAACATGCCTCCCCACCATGTTAAAAACATCTTGAAATGTTTCAAGGCAATTTAAAAGTGGTCTGAGTCACCTTTATCACTGTATGAGCTTTCACTTAGCTTTATAATTCCTCAAAGTCAAAGAGAATGTGACTATTTACTTATTTACTCCTATTCTCTGAAAAAACTATAGGCTATGACCCATGGGAGGCCATGAAATCAATTTGGGGATTTGACACCATCATCCTTTTAATGAAAGAGAAGAGAATCAAATGTAAAAAGGGCAAGAGTTGCTTTGTGAAACTTTTGATTCCCTTTTATAAATAAAACATACATAGAGAGAGACAGTATAGAGTAATAGCTATAAATATGAACTTTGGAATTGGACTAGAAAGATTAAAATTCTAGGGCTACTACTTATCAACTGTTATGAGAATTAAATGAGATGATATAGGTAAAGAGCTGAGCAGGATCCTGGCACAGAGTAAGCACTCAATAAATTTTAGCCATTCATTATTATTACTACTAGATAATTTTTAGGATCTAGAACTTGGCTCCTATGAGAGGTGAATGTCTATCCTTGCTTATCACGCCCCCAGATTTTGCCAAACAATCTGAAACTTTATGATTTTGTAAGGGAGAAAAAAATTACCAGATGTTTCTTGTATCCTCTAGTAATGTTGGAAGATGCTATGTTATAGCATCAATTGCTATCCCAAGACTATAGCAGGACCATGAAAATAACCAAGTCAGTGGGCTGTAAGCCTTCCTATTAGACAGAGGGCATGTTTATTCATCTTTATATCCCCAGCATCTCTCAGAGTACCTGGAAAATAACTGCTTAACTGCTTAAATGTTATTAAACATCTCTAATATTTCGTCTCTTAGCTTTTGATGCTCTTTCCACTACCTAAATCTCCTCTGTTCTTTGTTTCATCAGGGAATCTTTCCTGGTTCTGAAAGAAAATCCCCCTCATCCCCTCTTCCCAAAGGCCCCAAAACATGCAAGGAACACACACATACACACTCACACACTCACACACACACACACACCCCCCACACACATCACACATATGTGATACCATATTAATGACTTCACATTCTTCAGGGATATGGGCTGTTTTTAAGCATCTATTATATATCCTTGTCACTGATGAACTCATGATTTCTCACTTTATCTCATTCAGAACTCATGGATGAATACCATCTGGTCCTGGTGATTTACTGCACAGAGTCCCGCAAGTTGCTCCATACCTTTCCCCGCAGAGACTGAAGAAGCTCTGTCAAGGCCCTTCTCTGCTTTGCCATAAAATGTGTCCTTGGGACAGGAATTTCCCCATTGTCTTCTCCAATAAATACTGATGCAAAATATTCATTTAGCTGTTCCTCTCCTTCATCATTTCACTTAATATCCTCCTTCTCCTAATGAAAGCTCTTAACATAACAGATATAGTCACCTTACTAAAATGCCATGGACTCTTTATTGCTATTATTATTTATCTTGAAGGCTTTACATGTTTTGCCCATTCCCTCTTGACCTCTGTTAGTTCTCAGCTGATACCATTTGAGCGCCCATCAAAGTATGTGGCCTGCAAAGAATGTTCATTTTAAAATAGAGCGCCTTTAAAATAGGTATTGCTTTTCTACTAAAAATGAGAATATATTATGCCTAGAAATTTTGGAAAATTTAGAAAAGTAGAAGAGAGCACATGTCTCTAAACAAGCACTGATTGTGTGTGTTTCCAGAGCCTACCTTTTGCATTTCTTTATGAAACATAACCTATCTGATTTCCTTCTCTCCTGTTCTTTCTTCCTTGTGTGCTGTACTGTGGGGGAAGTGAGGCACCTCTCCTATACCTTGAACATGGTTGGGGTGTATCTTCACTCAGCCTTTATGAAGAAGGTGTTATCAAGTATGTTCTGCAGGCAGGCCTGGCCCTTGAGGGCCTCAGCTACTGGATGGCTGGGGACACTCGCCACCCCAAAGACTCATCACATTCTCTATTTTCACCTAATTCCACTTCCTCAATGACAGCCAGTGCCTCACCAGGTTTTCTATTTTGCATCGAATCCCTTTTTTGTTCCACCAGCCCCCAGTTTGTGTCTCTTTTTCCCACAGATTTTTAGGTCTCTTACACATCAGCGAATTTCAGACCAGTTTCATGGTAACTGACCTCTGACTTGGCCCCAGAACTTTCTCTGGTGAACATCCCTGCTCTGGTGGATCAACCCTGAGGGTTATTGTGAGCAGAGTCATGGTGACCTTCAGCCTGCTTCCTCCCAGCTTCCCCAAGGACACCTTGGTGCAGCCCATGCAAGGACACATGGGCTTTGGAGTCAGACAATGTGAGTTTGAATCATAGCCTGTCACCATTTGAGCTAGTAATGAACCTCACTGAGCTCCTTATTACTTCATCTGAAAAGTGGGACAGGAATATGCTTCTCTGTAACACACTGTTTATTATTTATCTAACTCAGATAACATATGCTATATGTAAGGTATTATTTTGAGGGCTTTTCAGATATTAACAACTAGTTTTAAGCCTTTGAAAGCTTGGGTTATTTATTCATTTATATGAATTATATATTCACCTGTAACAACAGTTTCATTATAAAACAATTGTTTCAGTGGAGGAAAAACAGGCTGGGAGCTAGAATATTTAAATTTTAATAACAATTATTTTATTTTTTCTTGTGGGGTTTGCAACTTTAAAGTTTGTGTTGAAAAAGAATAGCTATAAGTATTGTTATGAGTGGATAATGCCACTCCCCCATGCACCCCAAAGGATATGCCCACCCAGAGCCTGTGAATGTAACCTTATTTGGAAAAAGGATTTTTGCAGATGTAATTGAGTTAAGGATCTGAAGATGATATCATCCTGGATGAACTGGGTGAGCCCTAAATCTGATGACACATATTTCTATAAGAGACAGAAGAGGAAAAGACATCCAGACACAGAGGAGCAGGCCATGTGAAGACAGAGACAGATTGAGGTGATGCATCTGCAAGCCAACGAGCGCCCAGGATTCCTGAGAGCAACCAGAAGCTAGGGGAGAGGTAAGAAATGGATTTTCCATCACAGCCTCCAGGGCGGACCAGTCCTGCCAACACCTTGGTTTTGGACATTTCCGTCTCCAGACCTGTGAGAAAATGAATTTCTATTGTTTTAAGCCACCACATTTGTGGTAATTTTTTATGGCCACCCTTGGAAACTAGTATGTTTTGTTACTGCAAGCTAAAAATCATAAATTGAGGAATCAAAACAGAACAGAAACAAACCTAAAAGTCACCAAATTACGATCAAAACATAAAATCAATCAAAAGCAATAGATTTCTAGACCTGTAAAATAAACAGCAGCATAGCTCATAACTACAAACAGTTAACAAGAGAACATAAAGCCAAGTAATTTATGCCAGCTGCTCAAACAAAGCTGCTGAATGTTGCCCTACTCTTGGGATACCAGCTTTTTAAGGTGAGGTGATAATTCCCTATTATAACTGTGTAATGACCAATTAAAGTTCACATGCTGCAAAATCTATTCCCCCGTTCAATCAATCAAGGTATATCCAATAGTCAGGTAAAAATCTGAGCAGTAGAAGAAATACCTGCATGTATCCTACTGCTTTACTATGAAGCCTTAAAAATGAAATAATGCAAATACCACTCCTAGCATGTTTCCTGGCACCTACAAAGAGCTTTTTTTTTTTTTTCCCAAAGAGTTAATGAATGTTCTCTTTTCCATGTAGAAAATAGGTATTCATAGCAGATACAAAGCATGTCTTACACACAGTAGTTGTTTTGTAAATATTGTGGATATGAATCTATTTCTCTCTTGAATTTCCTTGTTCTTTTACAAAACCAACCACCATGGTGTTTATAATCCAAGCCAATTCCTCCATGTACCTTATAAGAAGCAAGAATTCGTAATGATTGGGAGAGATATTATGGTATGTACAGGGTTGATTGTTTTTTTAATTTTTAAAATTACACCACTGTAAGTTATACAGTAGTGTATGTAACTACTATCTTCAGGAATAATGAGGAGAATGGAACCAGTGATAAAATGTATTAGAGTAGCAAACATTCAAAGATTGTCCTCTTGCAATCCTGTCCATTCATTCATTCAATCTCTCAGGCCTCTTAGCAAAACATTTGTTTGTGTCCAGAACTTAAAAACAATGCAGATGAAAGTCCTGAGGAACACTTGAGATAAGACATGTGTGCAACAATTAGTGAATGATTCTGAAATAATGGCAGCAGGGTTGTGTGATTTCATAGAACAGACTAAGTGGCGATGCGAAGAAAGTTTTAAATTGAATTGGAAGGGCAGAGACAGGGAAAGCTTTTTGCAATGAAGGCTTTCAAATTGGGTCTTAAAGGAATATTAGACAACAGACTTCAAAAAAGTGTTTGTATCCCTGCTAATGACACACCTTCTTCCTATTTCCAGGCCTAAAACTACTGCATAGTGCCTAGCATGTAATAGGAGCTTGACAAATATATATATTTTTTTACATCTTTATTGGAGTATAATTGCTTTACAATGGTGTGTTAGTTTCTGCTTTATAGCAAAGTGAATCAGTTATACATATACATATGTTCCCATATCTCTTCCCTCTTGCATCTCCCTCCCTCCCACACTCCCTATCCCACCCCTCTAGGTGGTCACAAAGCACCGAGCTTATCTCCCTGTGCTATGCGGCTGCTTCCCACTAGCTATCCATTTTACGTTTGGTAGTGTATATATGTCCACGCCACTCTCTCACTTTGTCACAGCTCACCCTTCCCCCTCCCCATATCCTCAAGTCCATTCTCTAGTAGGTCTGTGTCTTTATTCCTGTCTTACCCCTAGGTTCTTCATGACATTTTTTCCCCTTAAATTCCATATATATGTGTTAGCATACGGTATTTGTTTATTGACTTAAAAAAAAAGAAAAAGGAAGAAAAGAACGAGTGAGTCATCCATGCTGCTTCAGTCTGATCTTTTCAGTACATAGATCTGTTGATGTCACTCACCTCCTCTAAAGCTTCACAGATGCTCTGCAGTCTCCAGAGAAAGAGTAGAAAGTGATCTTTGAATGAAATAATGTTTGGTTTGAGTTCCAAATGCCTTCAGACTGGCCTCTGTCCTATCCTATCTATTCCTAGGTCTCTTTCACAGCTTTCTGTCCTTTTGACACCTAAATCTAACCATATCACCCCTCCTACCCTCTCATCTCTTGCTTAAAAACTTTCAGTGGCTGCCCCTCTGTCCTCAGAATCTGGTGTCTACCATCTTCTCCAGCTTCTGCTTTCTGGACTCTTTCCTTTAAACTTCTCGCTGTCTGGAAGATGTCACATTTTCTCTCTCCTCTGGACCTTCACGCATATCTGAAATGTTCTACTTGGAATGTTCCTCTCCACCATATGCCCATCGCAACCCCACCCCAAGTATCAAGCTAACTCCTGTGCATCTTTCAAGTCTAGGCTTAAATGACACTTGAGGCCTCCCCTGTCTCCAGGTGGGTCCTGGGCTATGAGGCTCACAGAGCACCTCACACTTAATCCACCGTAGCACACACCACAGTTGACTGCAGTGATTATAATGGTTGTCTTTATAAAGCATTATAATGGTTGTCTTTCCTACCTAGACTGGCGGTGCTGTGAAGACAATGACTATGTCCGGTTCATAATTGTCTTTAGTACCTGCTACCGTACTGGGCTAATGAATATCTTTTGAATAAATTATTGAGATCTAAAACTTACTGACTGCATGACCCTGGGCTGGTAACTCTGCCGCTCTGAACTTCAATTTTCTCTTTTATAAAATGAAGATATTAGTTGCCTCATAGAGTCTGGTACACTGTAAAGTAGCATATAAATGTCTGCTTGTCTAGTTTTAATGGTCTTTGTGAGTAAAACCTCACTTGTCTTTTTAACTTTCACCCATTAATGTATAGTTGGTACCAAACTGGACTTCTCTGCTTTTTCCTAAACATTGTCCTCTGTTTCCCATCTTTGTGCCATTGCTCATGCTGTCCTCTCTTCCTAGAATTTCCTTCCTCCCTTCTCCCCATTTCAAAATTTCCTCCATCCCAGAGCCATGAAGCCTCCCTTGATTTGTCTTAGTCAAATTACCTCTCCCTTCAAATTTTATTACATTTTATCTGCCGCTCTTTTAGAACATTTGCCACTTGCAACACTGGGTTATGGTTACTGATATACAACTTTCAGTTTAGCAGTCTTCCTGGATTCATATCTCAGACCTACCTACTTACTAGCTATATAACCACGGCCTGTGTCTAATTTACTTCACTTAGTATGGTAATCTCTAGGTCCACATACTAAGTGAAGTAAGTCAGACAGAGAAAGACAAATATCATTTGATATCACTTGTATGTGGAATCTAAAAAAATGATACAAATGAACTTATTTACAAAACAGAAACAGACTCAAAGACTTTGAAAACAAACTTATTGTTACCAAAGGGGAAAGGTGCAGGGTGAGGGGGAGTGATAAATTAGGAGTTTGGGATTAACATATCCACACTACTGTATATAAAATAGATAATCAACAAGGACCTACTGTGTAGCACAGGAAACTCTACTCAATATTCCGTAATAACCCATATGGGAAAAGAATCTGAAAAAGAATGGGTATGTGTATATATATAACTGAATCACTTTGCTGTGCGCCTGAAACTAACATAACGTTGTAAATCAACTATACTCCAATATAAAATAAAGATTAAATTAAAAAAAAAAACATGGCCTATCTAGCCTATCTAAACCTCGATTTTTTAATCCGTAAAGTGGGAATAATAATAACACCCATCTCATAAGTTATTTGGGTGGGGGTCACATTAAATGATACTTTGTAAGTAGATCATTTAACACAGTGCCACACATATAATCAGTGATTATGTGCTTGACATAATTAACATTATCATCCTCAGCAGCATCTTCTCCCTAATTAAACTCTGAGTTCCTTGGGGATGAAGATTATGTTTTTATAAAATTACCCTATTGCACTTAGAATAATGCCTGGCCTCATGCTTGGTGCTCAGTAAATGTTTGTTGAATGCAGGCATAAGTAAGATAGACAAATATAGACAAATAATGACTTTCTCTTGCTATAAAATGATGGAAGTTTACTGCATTTTTTTGGGCTTTTTAGTAACTACTGTCCCTGTGGATTTCCCCCAGGCTGAACATTTTGAAATAGTGGTAGTAGAATAGGCCCACTATGTTGCCATCAGTCTGGAATTTGGAAAATTACAAGCAGAATTAAAGAACAGTATTAGAATTATTTATTCTTTCTATGCCCCTTTATTGAATTCATTTGGGGAGAAATTATCTATTCTTGTTTAACAAGAAGATTACATTACACATTCATGTAGAAAGAATTTTACCAATCTGTGGAAAGTTTTCTCAGATCTTACCACATGTTAGATGTCAGGCGATGTCTCATTTGGAGAGAGAAAAAAACTAGAGTTACTGTGATTTACAGTAAGGCAAGTTATTCTGAATTTCCTTGGTAAAAAGAAAATGAAGGTGCAGATATATCTTTGCGATAGTGATTTCATTTCCTTTCAATAAATACATTAGGAAGTTGCTATGAGAGTACAGTTTTAACATTCTCACACTAACAACAACAACAACAAAGGTAATTATGTGAGATGAGCTGAGGAATGTCTTAATCCTATTGTGGTAAATATTTCACAATATATGTGTATCAAATGATCACATTGTACACTTTAAACCTATACAATGTTATGTCAATTATATTTCAATAAAGCTGGAAAAAAGTGAAAAAAAAAAGAAAATGAAAGCTACATTTGTAAAATATCAGAGAGGTTCATCTTCTAAACAGCCTCTTATCTGGAAAATATATGTAGTCATTTTCCTGACTTAATGAGGAGATAAAGCAAGTTTCACTTATCTTAATTTTGCCTGTAATGAATATACCAGATGAGATTTTGCTATGATATGTGACTGCTCTTTCATTAACAGATTAGATAATTGCTCTCTTGGAATGGACCAACTTTATTATTTAGCACCTGACTTAATCCTGAAATAATCTAGAACTTTTTTGAAAGCGTGCAGAGCTATGGTTAGAGGAAAGGCATTGTGTATACCAGGCCTGAGAAGTCATGGATTTCCATGTGCTTTGGGGGAGATAGGCCACTGCCTGCACAGCTTCACAGGCAGTTGAAAGATTTGATCTCATTTAACTGATCAAGATCTGAAATTTTACCATCTGAATTCCATGCATTCCATTTGTTTCGGGGGAGGACCTAAGAGAGTTGGGAGCTTGGGAGGTAGCCTTGTGTAGAGCAGGGGTTGGCAAACTATGGCCTGCAAGCCAGATCCAGTCCACTATTCATTTTTATACAGCCCATAAGGTAACAACGACTTTACACTTTTAAATGGTTGGAAAAAAAAATCAAAAGAAGAATGATATTTCATGACATGTGAAATTATATACAATTCAAATTTCAGTATCCATCCATAAAGTTTTATTGGAACAGTCACATTCATTAGTTTCTGTATTGTCTATGGTTGTTTTTGTGCTGCAATGGCAGAGTTGAGCTGTTGCAGTAGAGACTGTGTGACCCTTAAAGCTTAAAAATTTACTACCTGGCCCTTTACAGAAAAAGTTTGCTGACCCCTGGTGTAGAGGAAAGAGCATTAAAAGCCATGGAGTCAGTCTTAGGGTTGAATTCTATTTCTTCCAGTTACTAGCTCTGTAACCTCAGTCAAGGTGACCTTCATTCATTCAATAAACATTTATTGAACTCTTAGTGTTTCTCAGAGACTTTGCTTGGCATTAGAGATGCAGTGGTTTTTGCATCTGAGGGTTGGCCAATACCTAGTTTGCTGGTTTCATTGAGAGGATTAAATGAAATTAAGTATTCAAAGTTTATAGTATGTAGTAGTTGCTCAGCAAATGATTTTTTTCCTACTCTACCCTTTATTAGGAGTCAAAGGTGGTGAAGTCACAGTTTCTTAGAGTATTTGCTCTTTCAACTATTAAACAGCTTAACAAATGATTTTTGAAAGTCCATGGATAACCATTCTACCCTGGTATTTTGGGATGGACTTAGGAGTGTGGCAATGAGGCAGAATGATGAGCTGATGGCTGACCGGGACCTAGCCTGGTGTCTCAAGTGGAGGTGGTGCTGAGGACCTAGAGGGGAAGAGAGGCATTGGAAAGGCAAGGCCAGGGAAGCACAAACATATGACTTCACAGTTTTAATCCAGGCCTGTTTTGTACAGATGTAAACTTCTGTGGGACCCAGTCTTGGGTGGCACGTGGTCCTTTGATAGTCAAAGTATTTCTAGTAACCATATTTCTAGGAGCCAGAATTTTGAATCCTGGACATTCTGATTCTGATGCCACTAGCCATTATACCAGTGCCTCTCAAATTGGGGTCTAGGGTTCCATGGATGTATCATCAGGGATTCTAGAGTTCTCTACAGAAGCCTATAAGTTTAGGATTTTATGATAATCTTAGGAAAGAAGAGAAAAAAGATCATATAAGCATATTCCAGACACTCAAATGACCCCTTTATAACCTGGTATTGCCCTGTGGTGCCTTTCTCTAAGTTTGCATTTGTGTTTAGATGGGGTAATTTTAGTGGGCTAATGAGGAAAGAACAGAGGCAGCAGATCTAATAAGAAAATGATGTGTTGACACCATAGGAAGGTCAAATTATATTACTGCTTACTCTAAAGACAAAGGTTTCACAGTAATTCTAAGTGAGAGAAGAGGTGGGAGAACCGAATCATCACACAGCACACAGGGGCGTTGGTGTGCCATGCCAAACTGGGGCATGTTTAGAATGGCAAGCTAGTTTTTGCAAAACCACAGCCACTATGTAACTTGAATTTTATTAGTTTTGTGGTTTTGCTTTGGTTTAATAAATTGTACAAAAGCTATGTACATACAAGATTTTTAAATCTAGCTGTTTAAAACCAAGTTTTACCTCATTTAAATGACATTATGATAAAAATGATTTCCGTGATGTTCCAAATAACTCTTTATTATTATGTGATCTTGCCTTATTTCATAATTCGAGACTTCATTGAATGGGGACACTCTCTAAATTCTTTCCAAAGTGTTCAAAAAAAAAAAAAATAGCCCAGAGCTGGAGAGAAGGCAGGAGAAATTTTTCCCGTTAGCGTGTGGATGTCCTGTGCTTGTGTTGATGAGGTTATTTTTCCATGCACAGGAATATGTCCAAAAGAGATGAATGTTGGACCTTCCATATGGTTATTTAAATGATATAATCTTATTTCTTTCTGATATTATTCCAGATCACTCAATGTCCATTTCTGTGATTTTTGCTTATCAGTGAAATATCTTTTCATCAGGGTCTGATGCTTATGCTACTGTCTTCAGAATGGTTCTTGGTTCTTTTTTATCCAGAGAAGCAAATGGGAAAGGACCTATCAGCCACCCCTCCCCCACCTCTCCGTATCTGAATTTACGTTATAAATATATTTATTTGTTTATTGTCCATCCTCCCACTAGAATGCAAGCTACATGAAGGTAGGGGTTTTCTCTTGTTTATTTCATTCAGGGGTTCAAAACCAGGGCAGTTTTTCCTCAAGGGAACATTTAGCAATGTCTTGTTGTCACAACGAACGTGGGGACTACTATTGGCATTTGGTGGGTAAAGGTCAAGGATTTGAACCTAGCTCAGTCTGACTTCAAAACCCGAAACCAAGACTGTCTTTCTTCGAATGAAAGAGCTTATGTGTGATGGGATAAACCTGAGCTTTCACACAGCACACAACTTTTTTCCTAGACCATCTCTTTTCTCTGTAGAGTAGTTTTTGTTTCTAAAAATGGTTTTCTCTTTCTCCCTAGGTGGGCTATTGATTAATTAACTAATATTAGAACCTACCATGTCCAAGATGTGAAGCTACCAGAGATGGCTTATAGATTTTATTTTATGTATCATCTCTGATCATTGATCATTGGCTATAAATGTGTTGAGAAGGATTCTCTGGCTGAGTGTGGGATAGAGCCATCATCAGTTAGCCGACTGATTTTGGTGGCTTGCACATGTTTCATACATTTACACTCTCTGTTTGAGGCACTAGGAACCAATCAAAGATGAATAAGGTGTCCTATGGAAATATCCAACCTTCAAGTTTCAGCTCCATTCCCACCACTTCCAGAAGATTTCCTGATCATCCCAGCTTCTCTCTCTTTTCTAATCCTATAGCCAAGGTCTAGTAGGTTAGACAGGGAAATATAACAGTACTCATGAACTTAGCACTGCTGTGGCTTATTACTCCTCATGTATGTATCTCACTTCCTCAACGGGACAACAAGACCCAGGAGCTCAGTGGTCAGTGCTCATGGAGCTCCTCATCTCTCATTTGGCTTCATGTAATAAGTACTCAGTGGATATTTGCTGAGCAGAGGGTTAAATGAATTAATGAATGAGGTGGGGGTACTGCATACCTATTCCTATCAGACTGAAGAACCTACAGATATATACAAGATCCCAAAACGAAACAATTAATGCCTAACCTAGCAAGGAACCTCCAGGATCCTGTTCTAGCACTGTGTTCAGCCCCTGTTCTGGCTGGTCAGTGTTCCTCAAACATCTGTAGTTGTTAAATATTTTGAACAACTAGATTGAACATTTCAGTCTAAAACTGAAACTACCCCCAGAAGTCATCATCCCATTTTCTGTTTTATTCATCGTGTAGTACTTGGCCCAACCAACACACTCCATATTTTACTTATTTATTTTATTGTCTGTCTTCCCTCCCAGAAAGGGGCAAGAATACAATGAAGACAGGATTTTTGTCTTTTTTAGTGGCTGCTTGTTTCAGTTATCTATTGCTGCATAAACAAACAACCCCAAACTTAGTGGCATAAAATAACAGTCATTCATTATGTGTACAGATTTTGTGGGTCGGGAATTCAGACAAGGTACACAGTAGGTGTATTAGTTTTCTACTGCCGTGTGACAAATTACCAGAAATTTAGCAGCTTAACATAACATACATCTATTCTCTCAGTGGATCAGGAGGCTTAAGGTACAGCTTAGCTGGGTCCTCTGCTCAGAGACTTGCAAGATTGTAATCAAGCAATCAAGATGTTGGCTGGCTTGTGTCTCTTTCTGGAGATGAGGGCCTTTCTCAAGCTCACATGTTGCTGGCAAAATTCAGTCCCTTATGGTTGTAGGACTGGTGTTCACACTTTCTTGTTGGCTGTCAGCTGGGAGCTGCTCTCATCTCCTGAAGGCAGTCCCTTTCCACATGGCCCTCTCACAATATGGCAGCTTTCTTCTTCAAGGCTGGCAGAAATGGCACAATCTCTCTTTTAATAGCTTTTACTTTATTAAGTCAGGCCCACCCTGGATAACCTCCCTTTTTTTAAACAAAATCATCTAATTTGGGACCTTAATTACATTTGCAAAATCCCTTCACTTTGCCATATAACACAATTGAGGGAATGATACTGTGTTATAGATATCACATATAGAATGATATTCTATCCACAGTCCTTTCCCTTTTCCCCTCAACACACACTGAAGGAAGGGGATTATGTAGGATGTAAACACAAGGGGTGTGTGGGGGGGAATCTTGGGGGCCATCTGAGAATTCTGTCTACTGTAGCAGAAGTGTCTTGTAGCAGAAGACACAAGATCACTTTTTGATGTTGGGGGTTGGGGGGGAGTCTCCACTGGGAAGACCTGAATTGCTGGGGGTTGGAACAAGCTGTGGGCACCTTTACCTAACTCTCTGGCCCCTGGTCAGAAAGAACTCAAAAGATGGGCTCAGCTGGGATTGAAGACCAGAGACACATGTGGTCTCTCCATGTGACTTGTCCTCACAGCTTGAGGGCTGATTCTGAAACGAAGTATCCCAAAAGGGATTGTCAGAAAGTGAGTATTTCAAGAGATCAGGTGGAAGCTATATTTATTTAATGACCTAGTCATGGAAGTCACATAGCATCACTTCTGTGCCACAAAACTTTACAGATACCATGGACATTGACCCTCCCTCTTGATGGGGGAATGGAAAAAAAATCTGTAGCCATTTTTTTTTTAAACGACCACACTATTTTATCTCTAGTAGGTCTGAAGTAAATGTTGAATCAAATAAATATTTATCTAATAAATCTAATTCAGACTAGGATAGAATTAAATCAAGAAAAACTGGGCTTCCCTGGTGGCGCAGTGGTTGAGAGTCCGCCTGCCGATGCAAGGGACACGGGTTCGTGCCCCGGTCCGGGAAGATCCCACATGCCGCGGAGCGGCTAGGCCTGTGAGCCATGGCCGCTGAGCCTGCGCGTCTGGAACCTGTGCTCCGCAACGGGAGAGGCAACAACAGTGAGAGGCCCGCGTACCGCCAAAAAAAAAAAAAAAAAAAAAAAAAAAAAAATCAAGAAAAACTATCTGGCAGAGACATAAATTATGAATGAGTTAAATAGATGAAAGTATGGGAAAAAGTGTTTTAGGCAAATGGAACAGCATACACAAAGGTATAGAAACATGAAAAAACTGGGTACTTAGGACAACTATAGGTAGTTCAGTGTAGCTAGAGCGTAGAGTGTGTACGGAGCAGTGGGAGGTGATGGGTGTGGAGAGATGAGCAGGGGTGAGGTCACAGAGGGATTTGTGGGTTATGCTATGGAGTTTTCCTGGAAGAACTGGGGAGACATTGAAGAGTGCCACAAGTTCAGGGAAGCATTTTAGAAAGATTCTTATGTCTGCATTATAGAGGGTAGATTGGAGGTATGGGGAGCAGTAAAAGGCTGCTATAGTTAATTCAGACAAGAGATGATGAGAATGAATTGTGGCCTTTGCATTGAGGATGGAGAAGAGAGGACAGTTTCCCACATCAGATTCTCACTCAATAATTTCAGCATTGCTTTACTTACTTATTTATTTTTGCATTCATTGCAATCTGAATTCCTGTTCCTACTATTTATCACAGAGTTTGATGCTCATCTGGAATGCATGAGTGTTGAAACTCATTGGCATAAGTCAGGCATGGTGTACATCTGAACACTACTCCCTACACAATCTTTACAGCTCAGCTCTGAACCGGCTCCCTTGGTGATGAGTGTTGGTGATGAGATATAAATACATTGAATTGAAACCTCAACAGTCACCTTGGCTTGGGATGCAGCAAGGAGATAGAATCTGTTTCCCGCTTTGCTTGTGTTCAAAGCGGCATGACATATTTGTACAGGAGCGTTCTCTCTGGAGTGTCAAGTACTTAATAAATATCACCTCTGCACATTTTGGCAAATAGAGCCAGTTGAATTCCCAGGTTTCCAGGCCTTTTTGCAGAGTTTCTGAGGTGAATAAACCTCTTCTATTTTTTCCCCTCGCTAGAAAATGATCAAAGGGCTGATCACCTTTAGGATTAGGACAGATTCTTGACTCCTTCCTGCTGACCCTTATATTACAGATTAGGAAACCAAGCTGAGGGTGGGATGAGGTCTTAACAGCTGGTCAGTGGGGAAGCCTGGGGGATATTCAGATCACACATCCATCTCATGTAACTAATGAACTTGTCATCTTTAGTACCTAAAACAAATATATTTTGTTTAATAAGTGTTAAGGAAAATCTCGACACTAAGAATTCCTTCGATTCAGTTCAACAATTATTAATTTAACACCTACTTTTTGGCAAGCATGGTTCACAGTGAAGGAGCAATAACAACAAAAATCCCTGTCCTCATGAAGTGCACATTCTAGTAAGGGGAAATAATAAACAATAATGATAATAAAGAAATTATAACTAAAATCAAATGTATGCTAGAAGTAGTATTTAAAATCAGTAGTATGTTAGAATGTGATATATTTTATAGGAAAAAAAAAAGCTGAGTAAAGGGGGTTGGCAGATCTGAGGGCATGGTGTGCAATCTTAAATAGGGTGATTATGGTATGCTTATTAAAAGATGTTTTAATCCTCAGCTCTACCCAGTTACATTTGAATGAAGGAATCCTTACTCTTAAGCCAGTTAAATTGCTTAATCTCTCTGAGCCCCAGTTTCCTATTCATTCACTCATTCACACAACACATAATTGTATTAATGGTGATGGTTCCCACTGATATTTTGGAAAATATCAATAAAAAATTGACACAATCGCTGCTCTCATCTAATCTAGCAGGAAGACAGACCTTAAACAAGAAATTTTCAGAAAGTAAAATGGATGCTTTGAAAATAAAAGCTTAGGGTGCCATGAGAGGAGATCATAAGGGATGTATAACCAAGTGCAGGAGTCAGGGAAGACCTCTGAGAAATGTCACTTAAGCTGAGGCCTGAAGAATAACTGGGAAAGTAGGGTGGGCTAGAATGGGAAAGGGTGTTCTGGGTAGAGGAAACAGCCTGTGTGATGAGAGTTTGGGGTCTTTGATAACTTGACAGAAGTTCAGTATGGCTGGAGCAAAGAGGATGAGGTGGAAGTTGTCTGGAGAGGTAAGTAGAGGTCAGGACCTATAGCCATGTAAATTATCTGCAAAATGGAGATGAAGAATGATACACAGCATCTGGCATTGAGTAGGTGCTCAATAAATGATGACAATAGTCATAATGAAATACAGCAGTGCAAAACCCTAAGCCAGCTGAAAGTTGGAATCTTTGGTGTACCTTCTAGGTAAGGTAAGCCTCATGTTGGTGGCAGGAGGCTGACTAGGTTGGTGTTTAAGTAAAAACTAAGTTCTCCATTGACTTCTGAGCCCAATCTGCATGTTCTCTGATTTTCTTGGTAGGTGATAAAAGAGTTTGAAATTGGAGATAGAAAGATCTGGCTTTCAGGGTTAAGTCTTCTGCTAACTAGGTCTGTAACCTTGCACTAGTCTTTTACCTCTCTGGATCTCAGTGACCTTACCTGTAAAATGGAGTTCGTAATACTAGTCACTCTCAAAGGGCTGACTGAGGATCAAATGAAATGATATTTGGGAAATTTTATTGTAATTTCTATAGTGCTACAGTTTTGTTTGACTTACTCTTCTGTATATTAATGGGGAAAGGACCCTAAGAAAAAGCCTCCTCTTTGTATTTTCCCAAGACCAGATTCTTTCCATCACAACTGCAATACATTTCAATGTATTTCCCAGCCAGCGTACTAATGCTTTCTTTGGTTGTTGAAGGAATACTGTTTTGAGGCTCCAATGCATTTATGGTGCCGCTCTAAAATTCAGTCCAAGCTGAAAACAAATACAAAATCAGGAACTGGTAGTTAGATCATGTGACAGTCACTCACACTTCTCTATAAATAACGGGGGTCTGTTTAGGTGGCAATAGACAAGTCTGATCTCCCCTATATTACTGTAACTATTAACTACTACTCCTAAAATCTATCAAGTTATCATTATTGTTATTATTATGAAACTCAATCCTATTTCCATGTCATAAAGATAAACCAAATCTCATTTCAATTAGTTACAGCAGGAGGGAATGAACTTTAAACAGACATTTAATTTCTGAAAAAAAAATTAGGAAGTTCTTCATGGAAATGTTATGGCATTTTGAAACAGATTAATAGTTCAGTGTGAACACATCCACCCTGCAGCTAAATGATGGGTATATGATGAGGAGGAGACAGGTTAAATGAGCAAAACCAGTTGATACCACTGGTTTGGTTCTACTCAAATAATGTTCACTTTACGACTTGAGTGCTATTCTTTTTTTCATTCACTTTACAGATTGAATTATTGGCCTTACATTATAGGTGTGTTTTATTTATTAAGAGAAAGTAGTTGACTTGCAGGGTGATAATAAAATTTAGCAAAATCTTCCCAAACTAGATGCTGTGGAGAGACTTACATTCTCCCCAAAAGGTCAAACTCCCAAGATGTCAACCTGTAGCTGGGGGTGGAAGTAGAGGGAGCCTAGAGCTGATTCAGAAAGCTTGTCCATTCTTCCCCCCCCCCCTTTTCTTTTTATTAACATTCATATCCAAGAGTGTGCCCACTTTTCAGCAGCTGAACATGACAAGGGGAAAAGGTTTCAATGATGAATTCCTGTGTCTGTAAATTTCATGCTTGTGAAGTTGGATTAATAGCAAGGCAGACTGAAGTCCTTTTGTTCTTGCACAAATAGCTACAAAGCAGAGAGCAACAGTGTGAGCGTCCCAGTCTAGCAAGGCCTCGAGGCATGACTGGAGGGACCTCATCGTCAATCTCTGGCCTCTCTTCTGAGGGCTAATTATGGCATTTGTTCCACTGGGACCTGGATGGAAACCACGAAACAAATGTCAGCAAGACTTCAACGTTTCTTTCAGCCTCCATGAAGGCTGGGTTTCAATGAAATCTTTTAAATTTGTTGCCATGGAATTACCATCCGAGGATTTTATATACTTTTCAGTTCTTAGGGAAAGAGAATATAAGCTAACCAGGCTGTTGTGTGGTTACAGAAGGATTGGTTTTTGGAGTTTTGGAATACAGTTCCTCCAGGACACTGGAATTGTTGCTAGGTGTATGATGGGATTAAACCCTCTATTCCTGGAAAAGAGAGGCCACCTCACTGCATGCGCTACACTGTTATACAGAGAACACGCCCTTTGGGAGGGATCTATTGTAGACAATTGAAAGAAAGTTAATAAGACCTTGACTTTTTTCTAACATCATTTATAAAAGCATCGCAAAGTATCTCATCTAATTCAGCTTAGCACAGTTTGTAGCCCTACTAATTAAGTAGCTAAGTGCTAGACACAGTGATTCCTTTTTTTAAAAAAATTAATTTATTTATTTTTGACTGCGTTGGGTCTTCGTTGCTGCGTGCAGGCTTTCTCTAGTTGCGGTGAGCGGGGGCCACTCTTCCTTGCGGTGCATGGGCTTCTCATTGAGGTGGCTTCCCTTGTCACAGAGCATGGGCTCTAGGCACGCGGGCTTCAGTAGTTATGGCACGTGGGCTCAGTAGTTGTGGCTCGCGGGCTCTAGCGCACAGGCTCAGTAGTTGTGGCACACGGGCTTAGTTGCTCCGTGGCATGTGGAATCTTCCTGGACCAGGGCTCGAACCCGTGTCCCCTGCATTGGCAGGCGGATTCTTAACCACTGCCGCACCAGGGAAGCACTAGACACAGTGATTCTTAAATGAGGGCTTGCCTTCACTAACTTTTTACAGAGATATGAGAAAAATAAGGACAATGTAGCTTTTCTATAAAGCCTAATTTATTCTTCTACTTTGGGTGTTAAAGATGTCCTTTCTTTTATGAAGTGATGCTGGTGGTAGAAGGTAGTTGGTTTTTTATTTTTTATAAATATTTGTTTATTTATTTATTTATTTATTTTTGGCTGCACTTGCTCGTAGCTGCCGCATGCAGGATCTTTTGTTGCGGCGCGGGCTTCTCTCTAGTTGTGGCATGTGGATTTTCTCTCTCTAGTTGTGGCGCACAGGCTCCAGAGTGTGTGGGCTCTGTAGTTTGTGGCACACAGGCTCTCTCATTGAGGCGCGCGGGCTCAGTAGTTGCGGCACGCAGGCTTAGTTGCCCCGTGGCATGTGGGATCTTAGTTCCCCGACCAGGGATCAAGTCTGCATCCCCTGCACTAGAAGGCAGATTCTTTACCACTGGACCACTGGGGAAGTTCCGGTAGTTGGTTTTTTTAAATGCCCTTTACAAAATACAAAAGATGACAAACTTAGGTTTATTCTCACATTAAAAATCTTTGTTTTTTAAATTTTCAGGTTAACAAAGTTCCCAAATCTGAAAACCACTGTCAGAGCAAGGGCTTTGGAGCTGGAAAGACTATACTCCATGACTTACCAGCTATTTGACCTTGAGTAAGATAATTACTTTTCTGAGCCTTGATTTTTCTCATTTGTAAAATGAAGATCAAAGTATCTATCTCAGATATTGTGAGATAACAATATTCATAAAAGTAAAAAATTGGAAATGGTCCAGTTTGATGAATACGAGTGTTCATCAACTGGTGATTGGATAAACAAATGATGATATATCTATGCAATGGAATATTATTAAGCAATAAAAAGGAATGAACTACTGATCCATGCTACAACATGGATAAATCCCCAAAACATTATAAGTGAAAGAACCTAGGCATGCAAGACCACATATTGTATCATTCCACTTACACTAAATGTCCAGAAAAGACAAATCTATAGAGACAGGAAGTAGATTCATGGCTGCCTAGGGCAGGGGCTGAGAACAGGGATAAACTGCAAATGAACATGAAATATCTCTCTGGGTAATGGAAATACTCTAAAACAGGATCATGGTGGTGGTTGCACAACTGTATGTTTACAAAAAATTATTGAGTTATATACTTAAAATGGGTGAATTTTTTTGGTATGTAAATTATACCTTAATAAAGCTGTTTAAAAAATAATTTTAAAAGAAAAAGGAAAAAAATGAGCTAACATCTGTGAAGCACGTAGCCCAGTGCTGGTACATGATATGTATAATTAAGAGCATCACAATTATAGAACTATGCTGGCCAACTTTTCAGAGAACTCCTTCCTCCATTGTGACTTGTTGGACTTTGCATGAGTGAGACATTAATTAAAGTCGTTATGATTTCAGTGTCTGTGTGTTACTATATCTAATATATATCCCTTCCTGCAAGGAAATTGCAAGCTGGTTGGGGAGACAAGACCTATGCATAAAATAATTAGATGCTGAAATAAGCCATTTTAAGATTAAATGCCAAGAGGGGTCACAAAGATAGTTGTTGGTCTGGGAGTTCAGAAGAAAGTAAGATTTCTATGTCAGAAAAGGGGCCCTAATCTGTATCATGAAGGATGGGGAAGAAGTCAGGTAGAAGAGAAGAGGCAGAGGGATGTTCCAGAAAGGAAAAGAAGAATAAACAGTCACAGAGAAATGTCAACCATGATCACTCAGGGAGCTCCAGGGAAAAGAGAGTTTGGGCTTTGAAGGTAGACAGATTTGTGTTCAAACTCTGACACCACCTTTGCAAACTGTGTGACATTGAACAAGTAACTTAATTTCTGAGACCTAATTGCATTAACTATAAAGAGGTGAAAATAATACCTATCTTTCAGGATTAATGTTAGTATTAAGTGAGATATCCTACGTAAATCTCTTAGCACAATGCCAGGTTTATAGAAGGTATTTAATAAACATGAATTTCCTTTCCTCCTATGCCCTCAAAAAGGTGATAATTTAGTTATGGAGAAGCACATACTAGGAATACTTTCTTAAAGAGACAATATCAGGTTAAAACAAAATTAAAAAAATTTTTTTAATTATTTTATTTTATTTTACTTTAACTTTTATTGGACTATAGGTGATTTACAATGTTGTGTTAGTTTCTGCTGTACAGCAAAGTGAATAAGTTATACATATACATATATCCACTCATTTTTAGATTCTTTTCCCATATAGGTCATTACAGAGTATTGAGTAGAGTTCCCTGTGCTATACAGTAGGTCCTTATTAGTTATCTACTTTATATATAGGAGTGTGTTAAAACCAAATTAATTATACAGTTAATTCAGACATTTTTACTCATCTTAAGATCTAGTTTATCAATTAATGCATCCTGTATTTTTCTTGGCAATACTCATGGCAGTTTTTTTTAAAATCAATCTTACTATGATATAATTTACATATAACATACTGCACCCATTTAAAGTATATTATTGGATGAATTTTGACAAATGTATACAATGTGTAACTACCACCACCAGGATACAGAACATTTCCATAATCCTCAAAAGTTTCCTCATGCCCCTTTGCTGTCTATCTTCCCTTCATTCCTGGCCACAGGCAACACTGACATGTTTTCTGTGACTATTGGTTAGTTTGCTCTTTCTAGAATTTGACATAAATAGAATCATACAATATGTATTCTTTTGTGCCTGGCTTCTTTTATTCAGCATAATGTTTTTCAGATTTATCTATGTTGTTGCATTTTAGTGGTCCATTCCATTTTATTGCTAAGTGGTATTCTATTGTATGGCTATATCACAATTTATTTATCAATTTACCTGCTGGTACAAATTTGGATTGTTTCCAGTTTTTAACTATTATAAAGAAAACTGCTATAACCATTCGAGTACAGCCTTTGGTAGACATACGTTTTTGTTTCTTTTGGGTAAATACAAAGGAGTGGAATTGCTGTGTCATAAAGTATGTTTAACTATAAAAAAACTGCCAAAGTTTCCCAAAGTGGTTGCCCCATTTTACATTCCCACCAGTAGTACACTAGAATTCCAGTTTTCTGTATCCTCATCAACACAAAGTATTGTCAGTCATTTTAATTTTAGCCGTTGTAATGGATATTTGGTGATATCTCATTGTGATTTTACTTTACGTTTTTCTGATGACTAATGATTTGGAGCTTACTGGCCATTTATACACTTTCTCTTGTAAAATATCTGTTCGAGTCTTTTGTCCATTTAAGAATTTGGGCTCTGGTAGTTGTAATCCTTTTTTAAATGTCTGTCTTACATATAATACTGTAAACTCTATGAGTTTCTGCATCCCCAGGCCCTGCCACAATTCCTGGTAAATAATAGAGGATCGATAAGTATTTGTGGACAGGCTGACTTGATTGATGTATGCTTTTATTAGAAGGAGTGGAGTGGCTCTGTTAATTTCTTTCAGAATCAGAAGAATCACTTAGTAGTAACTATTTCTAGTGATTTAATACCTAGCTCCTTGGGGCTGACCATTTGAAAAGTCTAAAGTTTGAAACAAGAGAATCATTATCATTATCAAATATTTATTGAATGCCCCCAAGTTCCAGGCACTGTGCTAGGTGTTTGGACATGAGCCTTCATTCCTGCCCTCAGGAAGCTTATGCTCTCTGGAGATATAAAACATAGTAATTTATTCAAGGGCCATACCCAGGAGTCAAATGAGCAAGTGACGTGGGCAGTTGCTTCCAAATCATGAGTCTGGGAAATCCAGAGGAAGGAAAGATAACAACTTGCTTGGAGAATTGGGAAAGGCTTCATAGAGAAGTTGACCTAGGAGATGAGTCTGGAGGCTGAAAAGGATTGGGATTTTGAGGATGGAAGAGTAAGGAAAGGCACCACAGGTTGGTAAAGGGAATGGGAGGCATGAGGAAAAGCACAGAGGTGGAAGGGCTCAGGGACTGGTCTGCAGCCCAATTTGAAATAAGACTGGAGGGTAGGGAGGGGCACTGTGGTAAGAAAGTTCAATATACTTGCCTCCCTTAGCACTTGGCGAGAGTTGCCCTAGAATTGAAAAAGGCTTTTTGGAGAAAAACACAAGACACATATTCTTTCTTGCTTTTTCTAGTCAACAGTAAATTGTAAGACCCTATTCAGTATATAACTAGACAGATTAGGTCCCATGCTCTGAACTCCCATAATGCTCTGTACACCTCCATTTCAAGATTTACTATGTCTGTTGATTCACTTGGTTTACTGGGTTGTAAGTTGGATGAGGGCAGGAAACATGTTGGTCTTACTCACTGTGGTATTATTTCCAGGGCCTGTTTATTTAATGAACAAATTTATGAAATTTATTTCGAGATTTAGAATCTTTGCAATGGAATAAATATTTGTGAATTTCTACAGCTCTTATGATAATAGTAAGCTACCTAATTGACTGGAATGTTTAACTGAAAGGTGTTTCTTAGGTTCTGGGTTTTATTCTAGCACTGTCTTTTTTCAGCAGGGATTTTTACTTTTTGTAATAATAAGAGCTGTCATTGATAAATGCACTTACTCTATGCCAGACATTGTATTAAAATGTTTTTTATACAACATGAGAAATATGATGTCAAAAGAAGCTGAATTATTTGCCAAGCATTCATAGTAAGTGGCAGAGTTGGGATTTGAATTCAGCTCTGGCTGTTAACACCATTAAATCTTTAAACAGAGCTTTTCAACTTGAGCCCATTATTCCTACAGAAGCTTGTGGGTGATGCTCTTGATTTGACCAAAAGTGTGAATTTGAGCACCCAGGTCCCACCTTCAACCCAGACTGGTGTCTGCTGGCCAGACGTGTGAAGTACAGTGACGGGGGCTTGCAGAATGTTGTAGCTCTTTTGCAGTCTAATTTTATTAGCTTGCTGTTCTGACGCAAATTTGGAGACAGCCTATTAATGTCGTTCGAAATGGATTCACCAAGGTTTTGCCTTTTTCTGAAATTGCTGAAATTTGAGATGGGACATATGCTAAGTTAGGTAGTATCTGCTAGGGTACTAAGGAGAATTGGCTACAGAGGATGTCCAACCTAGCCTTGCACTTTCTTGCTTTGTAAATTTCATATCATTTAAAAAATTCTATGTGAAATCTCTGCTATTAAAAATAGCAGAAAAAATTCAATGAAAATTTATGAGACTTTTCTATATACATTAATTATAGGTAAATCTGATTTTAGAAATAGTGTTGGGTACACCCCCAAATCCAATCTTTAGACTAAAATTTAAACACTCAAGTAGCTTGTTATTTTCAGCTGACTCGAGGAGATATTTTCTCATTTTTTCTAGGTATTTTTCAGACAAATTGTATGTACCTCCATACACATATATGTATCAGCATGCCTCTTTAAAACAAATAGTTTGGGTAGTGTGAGAAACATATTCAAAGTAAGCCATCGCATTTGTCACATACCTTATGTGCCTTTGAGCACAGCTCCTGAAATTCATTTAGTGGGCATTCACTTAGAATTTTCTGAAGAACAATTTCTCTGTAAATTATTAACTTTTTATTGCCACATTTCCCAGATTCAATTAGATTAACATTTAGTGTCATTTCTCAAATAGAGATAATCATCCTGATAATGCTTTGAAGAAAGAACTTGCGTGTTATATACATTTAAGGCTTTTAACTTGTCTTATTTATTTGGCAGGAATGTGTCTATGTGCCAGGACAGAGAGGAGCTGAAAAGGATGACACTTGATGGGAATTGATAAGTTGAGAATCATTTCATATTGAGTTTATGGCATTTGGTTTCCTCTGCCCTGGGCATATCAGAGAGCCGATGCAATATGCAGGCTAAGGAGGACGGATTCCCTAAGTGGCTTCTGAATACAACATTTACTTCTAGCCAGTAAAGTTTAGCAAACCACGTCCAGTGCTGTTGACAAGTAGCACAAACCAAATGACAACAGTGTGCTTTTGATGTGCTGGCGAAGGTAGGGTTTGGAACTCCCTGCTTTACTGTCTCGCCACAGTATGTGGTAAAGTCCAAAGGAGTAGTGATGCCCACACGGAACCCGCTTGCTATGGTAGCAGCTACTTCAAACATAGTTTCATGAATAGGAGCTCATTTGACCCTTGACCAGAACCAGGCTCTAAATTGGCAGACAGAGAATCGGAGTAATTTGTATCATTTCAATTAGTTACTCGCTGCATAACGGGGAGGTCATGACTTTCTGCCGTGATTACTGCCCATGGCAACCAAGCTTGAATGTACCATCAGTTTCCAAATACTTTCACTTAATAAATGTAACTTCATAAACAAGGCTCAATTGTTGGGGGTGCACAACAAAGTGAATTATCCACTCTAAGAGTGAACGAGCGGAAGATGACATAACTTTGTCGGCAAGATCCTTTCAATTTTTTTTTTCTTAAGAGAGAAGCTGATATATGGGGTTAATAACTTTGGCTGAATGAGCAGTATTGATCTTTGGCTATGTAAAACAGCCAGGAGAGATGTGAGTTTATGTAAGAGCACTCTTGTAGTTCTGAAAGCCGGCAGTTTTCTTTCACTGTTTGCTCTGTACAACCAAAATTCAAAAATCCTAAAATCAATGTTGCCATTGTTGGGTCCAAACAGCACACTCTTCCGCGGACAATGCAAAGAATTTCAAAATATAGATAGCTCCCTGATACATACAGATCTGATTGTAAGAAACATTGGGTTGTTTTCTTTCTTGAATAGAAAGGGCAGCTTGTTTCAGGGCGAAGACAATGGTGTATCTAGATGCCTGTGAAACTTCATGAACCCAGTGCAATAATTCAAGCCTTTGATTTGAAAAATGTTTTGTATGTCTTCCTCCACATCTGCAAATACCTCCACTTTCCCTTGATGCCAGCCAAGAGTTGTTAGCAAGTCAATGTTTTCCACTTGAGGAAGAAAAAAAAGTTCAGCACGTACATAAGTTTTGCTATTTGGCTTTTGTTTTTTGAATTAAAATAAAGGTTTCCTTCTTTCATGTCACAATCTATTAGCCACTGGGAAACCTGGTATCACAGTTCTTTCCCATTCACCCCTGCATTTGTAGCAGATTTGACGGTGTGTGGAAACCAACACGAGCGCTGCTCTGTGACTGTGTCACCTACAATCAACTTGTGCTGTGGCTCAGATTAATCATGACAGTAGGCAATATTTCCAACATTATTAGAAGAGAAACCTAATATTTTGGGACATCAGGGTTCTCTGAGCTGTTGTCCATCAAACTGAGAACCTTCATCTCCTACTCCTTGGATGGGTAACCTTACGTTTTAACCACTTAATGGACAAAACACTTTTTTAACCAAAAATAAATAAAAATTAAAAAATAAAAGAGGAAGATGTGGCTATTCTGGTACTTCAAGTTATGTCTTGAGATCATCCCCAAAAGGTTTGATAGTCATGCTGTCCAGTAGTGGACTCTCATTCTTTCTTGAAATGTATCCACCGAAGTGTTCTAGGTTTTTCTGAATTTCCATACTTAGGAAGCTTTGTGATTAAATCTGTGGATGATTATAAGATAGAGATCTCTGTGATACTGTTAAAGTTTTATCTAATATGGTTTCTATCGTGTAAACTGAATGAAGATTTGCCAAGGTTGTCACAGAACAATTTACAGGAAGGAGATTGAGTGTGTGTTTGAAGGATACTTATTAAAAAGCTACATTATAAAACTATGGCTTAAAGATATATATGCCAAGGTACATAATTCAATTTGACAGTACTATTTAGAAAGTGGATGGTTTTTAGGTCTGAATATACCTGCTTTAATATACTTTTTACCTTTTGTCTGGCTAATTTAGTTTACATGAACAGGACTGAAAACTGGGTACTCTACTGATCTTTTGAAACTCTGATTTTTCTTCTTTGTAGTTGAAAAGAAAGAGCATCAGATGATAAAGCAGACGTTATAGAGAACATACCATTATTCACAGCTTCCCAGTGATCCCAAACCTTTTCGGATCAAACTTTTATCAAATATCTAATATAGTCAAAATGCTAGGAATTTTTAAAAGCCTTTAGACAGTCATATCAAGACAGCACACTATGCTTTGAGAATCTGATTCCTATCAGATGACATAACGCTTCATCCATTCAACTCATAGATGCAGGAAATCTGAGCAACCAGGGGCAGTTGCCAAACTTTTGGTTTCCTGTTTTAGACCTATCCCTCCTAGCCCCTAGAAGAGAGTAAGTTCACAATAAATATGTGTGGAAGGAATGATTTCCCAAGCTAATGTACAGGCAGTCTCATGAGAAAGAGACCAAAGTTTTGATACATTTTCTTGCATTTAGCAGGTTTTGGTGTGTGAACAGCTTAACATTTTCCAATTGAATTCCTAACTAAATTATATAATAACAACTCCTACACAATCTGATCCCTTGATACCTTCTCTTTCAACCTCAGGAAAAGAACCTGATAAAGTTCAGGACTTTTCCCGGGACCTTTCCTCCCTTTTTAGGCTTCGGCTGCTCCCAGGTCTATCCATCATCATTTTAGCTTTGAAAGTTGGTTCATTTGTCTTGTTCCTTTAGCTCTGTCACCTCAAGCTTCGAAGGTTGAGTCCCAATTTCTTGCATGTGGTCTTTCATTGGCCCACTCCCTGCTGGTACCCACTCCATCATTCTTGCAGCTATTTGATCTTCTTGGTTTTCTGTGTGTCAGACTCTGCCCAGCCACCTGATGGTTTTTGGTTCCAGGCTTGCCGCAGATTCTCTATTCTCTTGCTGACTTGTCACTCCGTCACTATGCTAAGTTTCAACTTTTTCTTTATTCTTTTAATTAAGAAATGGTTGATTGTATTTTTTTTTCTGATTACAGAGTCACACTTTGTTATAGAAATTTTGGAAAGTGAAGAAAAACACAGTGAAAACCCAAAACATCTTCTACAATCCCATCATCTAGAGAGCATCAATGTTGTCATTATGGAATATGAGTTTCCAGGTGTTTTCTTTTTCCTTGTTTCCTTATTTTTTTTTCTTCTCATATATTTTTGGGTGCTTTTGGATAGCTTAGAAAATTATTGGCTTCTTGAGCATTTTTTTTTCTTTTCATCATCAAAAGCATTACTTTGAGCATTTTTCTTCAAAGATTATCTCCAAATGCTATAAAATTCCATTTTCTTCTATTGCCTCTGTAATTTTCCTTCTCATTTCCTTCCCACAGTTTCAGGCCCACATAAAATAACTCATGGTTTAATGTAATGCATGTTCTCCATAGCCTTTTCGGTTTGGCCTGCTTGGATGTACTCTGTTACGAAGTTTTAATCTTGTAATAAGATTGTAATCTTCTTTGCTTTTCCACACATGACTGGTACTTTTTTTTTTTAACTGGGAAAAATATAGGGTATTTCAAGCCCTTATGCCTTATAAACTCTATTACTGGTGGTTTAACTGCCAAAGAACATAGGGTATAATACCCAAATTACCCTTCTGGACTGCCCCATTAGTAAAGAGACCTATGTATGTCATCCAGATGTTAGGCATCATTCTACAAGGAACAGGCTAGTTTTAGTATTTTTAAAACCCTAAAGGGCTTCTTGATCATTCTTTCATTCATTCATCCAACAGAAATTTATGGTGTATCTTCTTTGTCCAATAGAAATATAACATAAGCCACAAATGTGAACCACATATGTAATTTAATTTTTTTCTAGTAGCCACATTAAAGAAGGAAGAATAAACCTGTAAAACTAATTTCAATTATATATTCTATTTAACCAATAGATTCAAAATATTATATATATATATAATCAATATAAAAATGATTAAGACTTTTTTTCCTGTCTTCAAA
The DNA here is from genome assembly GCF_964374135.1 of Grampus griseus. Lineage (NCBI taxonomy): Eukaryota > Metazoa > Chordata > Mammalia > Artiodactyla > Delphinidae > Grampus > Grampus griseus. The sequence continues at coordinate 129,568,655 of NC_139017.1, forward strand.
ATTGGTATTTTTTTATACTTAGAGCACATCTAGGTTTGGATCAGCCCCATTTCAAGTGTTCAGTAACCACATGTGGGTGTGGCTACCATATTGGACAGCATCATTCCAGAGACTCTTGCTGGAGATTCAGTGACGAGCAAGACGGCTACAGTCCTCAGTCACACATAGCTTGAACTCTGAGGAAAAGCAGCCACAAATAAGTGTTAATGTGATGCTTACAATAAAAACAAACGAAGAAACAAAACTGCCAGGCTAGGGAAAGTGCAAATCCAAACTGTTATACACCCAAACTATTTCCGGGGCCGGGTTAGTGGGCTGGGTGGGAGGGAGGGGAAGAGATTCAAGTTTTCTATATTGTTGCCCCCATTGGCTTTGCAATTAACTAATTGTGGGATCTTGGACCAATTAACCTCTCCTTCTGGACTCAGATTTGAATTAGCACCCACAGCTCCTCGACTCTAAAGAACCTACATTAAAAAATAAAATAGAAGAACCCATATTTAGCCAAATCTGCCCTACTGCCTCCCATAATTATTAGTTTAATGTCTTGTTGCCTGTTGTATTGTAGCTAAGGTGAGGTTAGAGAAACTGTTCCATTTGTCTGTTTCTGTCTCTTCAGCACCACCCCTCCATATTTTTGGAATGAATAAATAAACTGAAGAAGTGAATGAAGGTTAAATAAAGACTTCCCACTTAAATGTCTTGTTAGGATTAGGATTCGTTTGACAGTTCATGTTCTCCCATATGATAAACTTCTCCCTGCCTCTGCTTCCCTGTCTCCCCCTCTCCTTCTTTTCCATCATCTCATAACTATTTAGGTAAGGCTTGCTTCTTATGTTGCAATAATTGTGAAAGGCACTGGTATGCAAAGATAAAAAAGACACAGTCCCTGCCCTCAAGGAGCTTGGAGCCTTTTTGACGTGTTGTTATAATTAATAACAGCTAACATTTACAGAGTTCTTTCTTTGTGTCAGGCACTGCATTAAGCACTTTGTTGTGCATTTATCTTTTAAAATCTTCAGTTTAGTATGTTGGGTATTATTTTATTCTCATTTTACAGGTAAGGAAATTCAAGCTTAAAGAAGTTAAACGGTTCAAAATCCCATAGCTAATACGTATTGGAGTTGGGATTCAAACCTTGGTCAGAGACTATGCTCTAAGCCACTGTGCTAAAAGACCTCTATTAGAGCCTGGGATGACCTATTGCACATTATGCAAAATTAGATAAAGTGTCATCCTTAAAATGAATAACTGGTCATATATTAATATTTTAAAAATAATAAAGGGAAGTGTGATCTGTCTCCTTACTAAATCCTCCAAAGAACTATTTCTTAGTCCACTTACTTTATGCCTATTTCTAACATGTGTGTATGTATATATATATTTCATATTTGTATTTATACATATAAAATCTAAAAGGTACACAGATGGCAGTTCTGAGATCCTAAGTCAAATACTTGTTTTAAGCCTGGCAGATACATGATTGACCATTTCACATTGATCAGTTTTATTCTTTTCAAAAACACAGTTACCCTTGAAACCTTAACTATTACCATGAAGATTCCACTAATTCAGTTATTTTGCTGATATCTTCCTGTCCTGAGGGTGTTTATCTTCCTTTCATTCCCTCACCCAGCCCCCAATAGCTCCCCTCCTTCCCCCATTCCACTCTTTATGTGTAAGTTTCCCTTAGGAATTTATGGAGCAAGATTGTACCAACTTTCCCCACTTATTTTCTTTAAGTAATGATTTTCCAACTCCTCTCTTCTCTTGTCTTCTTCACCCTTCTTCTCTAGATGTAAGTTTTATTTTTCACAAATGTTTTGAGTTCCTCTCCTGAGATTCCTTGCCTCTCTTCCACTCAAGAATGTGTTAGTTGTTATTTAATTCTGGAGAACGATGTTGCAATATGCTTATTCTTCATATCTAATTTCAAGCATTGCTTTCTTTCAAAAATACTAAATAAAAGTATCAAATAATATGAAGTTCAAAATAATGATCTCTTTGACATAATTTTTGAATAACTTGTCATCTCAAACAGTATCTGTAAAACTTCATTAACTTTTTTTCTAATCTGACTTTCCCTCCTGACTTTCCTCTTTCTGTCAGGTGGTATTCTGCAGTGGTTGAAGACATGGACTTGGTGTCAGACACATGCAGGTTCAAATACAGTCTCTGCCAGTTGCTCCTGGGCTATCTTGCCCCTTGTGTTACCCTCTCTGTGCCTTAATTGGCTCATCTATAAAATGAGGATGACAATACTTGTATTGTATGGCTGAAAATTAATACATACTTAATCTAAGTACTTTTAACGATAACATTTAATCTTTGTAATGACCCTGTGAAGAGAGTAGTCACATTGTATAGATAAAAACTGAGGCACAGAGAAGTTAATATAGGTAATCATAAGGGTAGTATCTATAAATTTGTATTTTTTTCAATTTAACACTATAGCACAAGCATTTTTCATGTTGACATAATTTGTAATGGCTTTGTAAATATATGTTTTAATGGTGACATACTATTTCATTGTGTGGTTATGCCTTAATTTACTTAGCTATTGACTTATTATCAAATATTTGGATTGTTTTGGATTTTTCTCTATTGTAAATACTATTGTGATGAACATATTTGGACATAAGGGTTCTTCCATAATTCTGATAATTTCTTTGTCACAGATTCAAGAAGAAGAATTAGAGTCCAAGGGCAAAAACACTTTTTAAGGCTTTTTCTGCCTATTGCTACGCTTATTTTCCAAAAGGTTGTATAAATTTACACTCCCATTAGCATGGGAGTGTCTGTTTTACTGCACTCTCCCCAGGTCTAAGTCATTGTGTAAAGAGCAAAAAACAAAGGTTAAAAACCCTGTAATGCAGACTGTCTTTCACGCTACCTCAAAGAATGGGTAGTCTTTTCTACGTTGTCAGCCAGCTTGCATTGGCCTAATCATTCCCGCCAGCTTCATCTTGAGCTACCAGATAATGGTCAGATGCAATTTAACCTCACCAGAAGAGTCTTGACATTAAGGACTATGCCTCTGTTATCAGGTGGACAATTAGGGCCTTTATTTGACAAAGTTCAGCTAAATTGAGTAGATTTTTAAAAACCAAGGTATAATTCATAGAATAGAATGTTTGCAGGTATTCTAATTGCATTCTTAGGCTGAGATGTAATGAACATTTGCTGCTTTGGACAGAACAGAGTCTGTGGAAGAGTATCTCCATGAGTTTCTTTTCAGAAAAAAGAAACAACTTTTTCAGGAAGATGTTGTTAATTTATTATGTTCCCAAGTATGGGTTCTGTGCTGAGAATTTACTTTCTTCCACATACTAGCTTTGTGGTCTTGGACAAGCTTAAATTTTGACACATCTCTATTTTCTCATCTGTAAAATTGGGATAATAATAGCTATCACTTAGGTCTTTTTAAAAATAGAGATAAGATGTGTGAATTCTTTTTTTGTTTGGTTTTTTTGCGGTACGCGGGCCTCTCACTGCTGTGGCCTCTCCCATTGCGGAGCACAGGTTCCGGACGTGCAGGCTCAGTGGCCATGGCTCACGGGCCCAGGTGCACCGCGGCACGTGGGATCTTCCTGGACCGGGACACGAACTCGTGTCCCCTGCATCGGCAGGCGGACTCTCAACCACTGCACCACCAGGGAAGCCCCAGATGTGTGAATTCTTACTGCAGGTGCTCAAGTCATGGTTCATTGCATGACTGAATTTCTCTTGCTTTTATAAAGGAATTGTTAGGATTAAAAAAAATTTTTTTTTCTGAAGCCATTTTTGTCCAGACTAGATGTTAGTTGATTTTTGGCTTTGAAATCAGAAGGGCTGTTAATTGGACTAGATTAAATATCTAGACTTTTAATATCCCCGGGGCCACTGCTCATACTTCCAAAGAGAAAGCACAAATTAACTCAGGAATGCTGCTCTCAGAGTTGTGTTTGCAGTACAATGCTTATAATAAAAACACCTATTACAGGAAGAAAATTCCACAGCTCAAGAAAGAAAACCTGTGGAGTTCTGGTGTCTGAAGCATGCGTCGGGGCATAGTACCCTACTTTGACTTCTTGGCACTTTATGTAAAGCAAGTACATGCTTTCAAGAAAAACTGGTGATCTACTTACAGACAGCCCTAACTTTTTCATTTATTTTTTTATGTGTGAGTTTGTTTTATCCTCTGCCTTTTCAGACAGAAAGGAGGATAGATGTTCCAGGATGCAAGAGAATGTCCATAATAATGACCACCATTTACCAAAAAAAAGACTGGAAAGAAATAAACCAAGATGCAACAATAGTTTACGTGTACCTAGAGCCTATAAGATGCCAAGTCCTATGTTTAAGCACTTTTTAGACCGCATCTTTACAATAACCAATGAAGAAAGTATTACTGTTATTCTCATTTTACAGAGGAGAAAACTGAGCCTTGGACTGTTTGACTTGTCCAAAGCAAGTGTGTATGAGATCTGGAATTTAAGACCAGGTCTTATGGACCTGATTTCTTGGGTCTCCCCTAGATCTCTGGACATGATTTTTTTTTTTGATAAGTAATAACTTTTATTATATTTAAGTAGTTTCCATTTTACTTACTGTTTCTATTAGAAATGATGATCTAATTTTGAGTTTTTTTACCTGAATTTATTGACATCACATGGTGTTTCTCCTGTGATTTCTTTTTTAAAAAATTTTTATTGGAGTATAGTTGATTTAAAATGCTGTGCTAGTTTCTGCTGTGCAGCAAAGTGAATCAGTTATACATACACATATATCCTGAGTGTGAAATTTTTAAGATCTAGCAGGTAGCATGAAAAATGTGACTAAAGGAAGAAAATGTCATAGAAATCAAGAGCAGGAAGGAACAACTTATAGATTATCCAGACTAACCAAACTTTCTCTATATCATTGTGGAAACTAAGGGACAGGGATACAATTTGCCAGAGGTCACACAACCTACTCTGTGGCCAAATGAAGACACATGTTGCTATCATTTGTTGTAAGCTTTTAAAAACCTTTTATTATGAAACATTTCAACCATACACAGAAGTAAAGAGAATACCATAATGAACCACCTATCATTCAGTTTTACAGTTACCCACATTTTGCTATTCTTGTTAGCTTCTTTTCTTTTGATAGCTCTCTTTTAGCTCTTAAGTGAGAAGGGGAAATTAAAAATAACTAGAAATACTCATGAATTCTTTCTATCTTAGTTTCAGCTTTAAACAAAGTACCAGGATGAGGACATTATGTTGCTACCAACTAATATTCCATATCCAATGATAATCCCCCCCTCCAAAGCCAACTGAGGCAGAAGAAAGAGATAATTGGGGTGGGAATAATAATTCGTTTTGTAAGTTTAGCTCATCACAGTCACATTTGATGTTAAATGACTTGCTTTTTAATAAAGTTCTCACTGAACTTTTTTCCCTGTTTGATCTGCTACACCCCTCCACCTCCCAAAGGAGGTACAACAAACCTCTTCAAGCTAGGACATTCAAAAGATAAAAGAAAAGATGCCAGAATCCATCCATTACATTAGCTTTTTATGAGCAATTGTTTCCAAGTATCTTTCTGCTGAAAATCCTATTATTTTTGTTAATAGTAACATTTTTATTATTTCACATTCACTAAGCACCAACAATTAGCTAGGCATCAGTTAAGAACAAAGAAAATCTGTTTCAGCACTTAGGTGCTCAAGGCCCAGTTCTCATGCCCCTCTGCCCTCTCTGTGTCATTTCTGTGCCCAGTATTTGTCTTTGAAGTTAAATGTGCATGATCCACAGAAGAGAACTTCAAGGAAACGGACAGAGCTGAGCATGGACTACCAGATACCAGCAGGTCAGCAGTGTCTTTAGGAATGTCTTTAAGTGGTTGCTTGGCTCTCCCAGAGTCAAGGGATAGCATCACTGCCCTTGAGGAGGGCAGAAGAAGTAGAGAGAGAGAGAGAGAGAGAGAGAAGGAGAGAGAAAGGGAGAGAGGGAGAGAGAGAGAGAGAGGATAGGAAGCTGGAGTAGTTCCTTTTAAAAATCAGTAAAACTCTAGACCTAGAAATTTATCTCAGAAGAGTCAGATAGGAGGAAAAGGATCCATGCTCAAAATGCCAAAATGAAGCCCAGCAGATTGATTCTGTGCAGCCAGTATCAATCATGCAGATAGATTTTGCCACAAAATGGTCCAATGTTCCTTTTCTTCCCCCTTTTGCTGACGTAGGCATCCAGATGGTGCATGAACAGTGAAGAATGGGTGGATATTTTAAGACATCTTAACTAAGGTAGGGATGCCGACATTAAGTATGAATTTCCCAGTTCTCCTTTCTCTATACACATGAAATAAAATTCCTGTACTGAACTGCCAAGAAGTATCTGTTTCAATGGAACTTTGTGTTGTGCTATTAAATCAAAGTTTGAGTATTTCTTTGAGAAAAGAAGGTCTTGAAACTAATTACTTTCCCTTGATAGGGTCTATTTTTGTAGGAGCACATTTAGGTGATTTTAATGTATTAATAATCTACTAAGGGCTTTGGACTTATTTTAATTTTTCACAATTAAAATTTTTTTAAACTTTCTAAGGTTATGAAAGTAATATATGACCATTGAGGAAAGTTTGGAAAATATATGAAAACATAAAGAAGAAATTAATCACCTATACGTCTACCTCCCCAAAATAACCACTGATAGCATCTTGGTATATTTCTTTCCAGTCCTTTTTTTGTAAATAAATAATCATGCTCTCATAATTTAGTTATTTATTTTCTTGTCATTGGAGCTTTAATTTACCAAGTGTGAAAGAAATAATACATAATTTAGGTTAGATAAAAAATATTAAAATATAGGCTAGAATTTATAGGATTGATTTTGTAATTTTAAAGCATCAATGGTGAAATTGTAAAGTCTATTGTCCTAAGACATGTTATAATTCCCTTTAATCAGCAACAATGGCTAAAACATGTGATCTAAAATTGTAGCATTTGCTTACAAACAGAAAAAAGAGGAAACAAAGAGAAACTATATGGACTTGCAGGCCATAAGAAAGCCTTGTGTTACTTAGCATTTAAAATTGTCAAAGATAGAAATTAAAAGTACAAAAGTTGAAGCATTGGTGACCACAGCAAGGCCTCCAGACATGAGTCAGCCACAAAAAATGCTCAAACTCATTTAAAAAGCTCTTTGTCATGGTCCAAAAAAACAACATTTTTAGTGTTTTCCTTTGACTTCACATCCAGCTATTGCAAGTACATGGCTAATTATTATCTGAATGATATCTATTATTCCTGTGTTCTAACCGGATATGATCCAAATATGGCCACAAACACATTATACTGTGTAGCAAAATCAAAAGAATAAGATAATTCTGTTTTTAAGGGTTAATGGTATTTTCACTCCTCCTCAGTTTGAATCATGGACAATAGCTCTACTGTTGTCTATTCTAGGCAGCTGTGCAGAATAGTAAAGATTTGGAGATCTTTGTAGGCAGGAGAAAAATTAAGCCTTTGTATACTTTTTGTTCAGTATATTCTACCCAACACCCATATATAAGAGTTGGACTTGGGAGTTGCAACAGGCTAAGGAAAGTTTGCACAGATAAACAGAGTTATTCTAAATTCTGTGCCTACTAAGCTCTGAATCACAAAGTGGAATTGCAAATCTTCTAGAAATTATATATAAAAAATCCTTTCTCTTACTCTGCCCACTGTATTCTGTAGGTTTCATTTATTATTTTTGAATAATGAACATGTGAAACAGAATTAGCTGAAAAGTTAGCAATTACCTCATCATTTTCAGTTCTCAAACAGTTACTGTTCTTAAGTGTCTGAGAAGTGGAGTGGTCTTGTGAAAGAACACATCCATATATAGAAGGAAAAGCAAAAATATCAGTATAGTTTTAGATATCTAAAAATGAATTCAAAATAATTGGTTACTGTGGCCACAATTGAAAAGGTACAATTAAAATCACTGGTGATTCCATTTGGGTTCCCAGGACGTACTGTTATGTACCTTTCTTTATGTCTATTATGCTTGGTATGAGAGCAAACTATCCTAACACATATACAACTGGGAAGTGTGATCCAGGGTGACAAGAAGGTGGAAAATGGGATAGGAAATATCATTAGGATCTAGGATTTTATTCCATTTCTCACTTTGGAAATCATTTCTAAGGAAGATTTTAAAATCCGAATGCCCTTTCTTATCTTACCCTTGTAATTGTTGGGAAAGGAATAATAATAGTAGCTACCAATTATTGAGCACCTAATATGTGTCAGGCACTCCTTTTTTAGTATCTCATTTAATCACCACAGCAACTCCACAGTAAGTCAAATGTTTACCATGGTTAAAAGGGCCCAATATAATTTTTGGCCCCAGTGACCCCTCTGCACTCACCTCCCACTACTCTCCTCTTAAATAAACCATCCCAGCTGTGCTGGCCTCCTTATTCCTCACATACAACATATACGCTTCCACTGCAGGGACTTCATACTTATTGTTCCCACAGCCTGGAATGTTCTTCCCCCCAAATGTCTGAATGGTTTGCTCCCTCACTTAATTCGGGTCTCTGCTCAAACTTCAACTCATCAGTAAATCCTTCACCGATAGTCACAAAAGAACTAGCGGCCCTTGTCACTCTGTCCCCTTACCCTGCTTTATTCTTCTTCATAGCGTTTATCACTACTAACCTTGTCTCTCATTGCCTGTAAGAATGTAAGCTCCTTGAGAATTTACAGAATTATTTGAGAAGTAGCCTTTGTCTACTCTTTTTTCCCCCACTGATTTATTCCCAATGCTCAGAACCGTGCCTGACACATATTAGGCATTGATTATATTTGTTGAATGAAGGGATGAATGAAGAAACTGAACCTCAAGCTGGTTAAGTAACTTGCCCAAGAATATACAATACAGGGCAGAGCCAAGATTAGAACCTGTGTCCTTCTGGTGGCAGGTGGCAGACAGGGTGTGACAATGGAATTGAGCTTCAAAAGATGCGTAGACTTGTATAGTAGGCTTCTGCTCTTGTTGAAATGATGTTGCCTGCTTGTAGCTTTCACATCACCATTCCTTTTTAATATTTTTTTTCCACTTAGGAATAAATCTTATTATTACAGGGATGACAAATCACACGATACCATAAGGATAGCTAACCAACTTCTTACCTCATAATCTTTTTCCTGTCTATCCACTCAGTGGACCATGGTTCCTGGCATTTAAACCTGTGACCCACGTATGAAACTTGGCATGAGAGGGGGACTCAGGGTACTTTCACTGTTCATAGACCTGGTTCATAGCTACATGTTCAGATCAGCTTCTTATTCCATGTGAAGCACTTAGCCCTACACCTGGCCCTCAGTCTCAATCAATAATAATTATTATTAGCATTACAGTTCCTTGAACCATGTTCATGCATCAGCTCTGCTGTCTCTGATGCCTTGGACAAACCCTGTGTTATCTCAGTCCTTGGCACCTGTTACTTGTGGGCAGTTGCTCTAAACTGGTTTGCTCTAACCTCTAACGTGGACACAGGGGAATCCTGAACTCCTGTTCATAACATCTCCACAGATATTTTATCAGCCTTTGGGCAAATTGCATCCATGTGTGGTCTTCGAGAAAACTTACGACTTATTTCGCTAAACACTTTTGTTTAAGCCACAGAAATATACATCCCATATTTCTCTACTGGCAAGTTGGATGATGTGACCTTGCATGAGTTGCTTCAGCTCTTTAAACCACAGGTTTCCCCGTATATAACATGGAAATAATAATGTTATTATTATTGTAGTAACAGGAGGAGTTAGAAATGGTATACGGTACATACTTCAAAATTATGTTGAAACATATTGGCATATATGTTGAAATTGTTATTATTTTGTTGTTGTGATGAGGAGACTGGTGACGAAAATTCTGCTGCTGTCTCAAGTAATGTTGGGAAACCACACTCCTGGTATTCTTCCTCTGTCCTTTGAATTATGTCCTAATTAACACTTTTCTACTTCTTCCTCTTCTCCCTTATTCCAATGGAAGCTGCACAGGAAGTTCCTGCAGGCAATGCTTGGGGCCAAGAAGGGCTAAGCAGCTTAATCCTCAGACCCAGGAGAGCATGGCCCCGCTACATCTGTGATCATGCAGGTCACGCTGTGAGCTGTGGATATTTTCCTTTTTGCTTCAAACAGCTCTGTAAACAACTCCAATGTCTTTGATCTCTCTTTTAGCACCACCTTAGACCATCTGTTGTTAGGCTGTAAGCCCATTATTACTTTCTGTTCTGTTTGCTTCTAAAATGCTCTAAGGGGTCTATGGTGCACAGTGAGGCCTTAGAGAACAGGAACCATGCCTCCTCCTTCCCCAGCACAAAGCACAGTGCCTGGAGGGAGAAGATGCTTGCTTGCAATGGGTGTTTGCATTCCTGCTGAACTTTTCTTTCCGCTCCCATCACCCTGCTCTACCTACACCTATTTCTATCAGCTGACTTTTGTACAGACATTTCACCTCTGCTTGATTTTTTCCTCCTTGTGCTTATTCCACTGGGCTTACATTTTCCTCTTTAAAATCTATGCACTCAGTTGAATGCTTTAGCTGTTGGAAATATGGTCATTAGAGATTTTAGGAACTTTCTCGATAGTATATTTTACCCTGTTACTACCCTCTTTGGCATCTTAAATAGGGAACAGAGCTTCCCTCCCTCTGAGCACTGCTTTTTATCAGATATTAAATTTCTTCCTTTTTTTAAAAATAGGGATTTGCACCTCCTTCATATATTTCTGGCAAATTTCCCAGGCTGTGGGAAATTAATTTTGGCCATTACCCTAGAAAGAAAGGGAACTATCTTTCACTTTACATTCATAATCTCTGTTTTTTTTTCTTGTATCTAAATCCTATTAATTCTACTGGCCCACTTCCACTTTTGTTTTAATAATAATAACTAACATTTATGTAACGCTTTACAGTATAAAAGTATTTTCACATCCACTCTTTCATTTGAACCTAACAACTCTATATGAATGGCAGAGGTGGTACATTATTATTCCAGCTTCACAGATGAGAAAAAACAACCACACCCCACAGGGTTAAAGTAATTTATCTTGGGTCACATAGCTTAAAAGAATTAGAACCTTGGACTTGAACCCAGCTTTCTCAATCCAAATTCTGTTTGTTTCCTACTGTTCCACACCATGGATATCTAGAAAGGCTCTTACAGACTAGTTCTAAAGGTCTAGCTTCAAAGGTCAGCTCGGTTATTTTCCATCTTGTTTTCCCTTTTTTAAATTGTTTTTGAAATCCATTCAAACCTACTTCTTAGCCATGACACTGTTTTTTTTGTCTTTGCAGCCACATCTCCACTCTTTCCCTTGCCTCAGCACTCAGCTAAGAAAGTCCATCCTCCAGGAAAGCATCTCTGACTCTTCAGATTGGATTAGGTGGCCCTGCTTAGAGCACCCAGTGCACCCCAGTACGTCCCACACATCCCCATAGGTCTAAGTAATTGTTCTTTTCCTTATCTGCAACTGTAATTACTGGACGATGAACTGTGTCAGGGTAGGAGCCAGCCCATCATTTCCACCTTTGTGACCCCAGAGTCTAGCACTTTGCTTGGCACACAGTAGGTATTAGCAAGTATTTATGGAATGAAAAATAATTAGTGACAAGAAGAGTAGAAAGGTTCTCTTGATAGCTAACCAGAAGAGATCCCAAGGGGGTCTTGTTTTGTTTCATGTGTTTGGGGGGGTGCATTGTGCAGGGGGCAAGCATGGAACAGAGCATTCGATTATATGAAGGGACAAGTCATCACAATGCCATTTCTCTCAAGTACAAAAAATAGCCCTGTGACATTTCTTATAAAGGAGAAAGAGTATATTCAGCAGTGAACTATTTCTTTTCTTTTTTCTTTAATTTTTGATGATTATTCTTCAGGGTCTGTGGCTATAGGTCATGTTCTTGTAATTTTTCTTATGAAAAGCAGAAGTGTTTAAAAAACAAGTAAACATACTGGTTTTATAAAGTAAGAACAATGGTTTATGAAATTTTGCATCTCTGTGAAACAATCTTAGAAATACTGATGTACCAGATTACTAGAAACAGTGAATACTGTTGAATTCATGTATCTAATATTGACTGACTTAAATCTGACCAGTGATGTGTAATCTGAGTTGATAGTGAAATCTTAAATGAAGAACAGAAAGTGTTAATACCACATTTGAGTGTTTCAATTCATCTAGCTGACCCAAGATACCATTATCTTTAATGCTGTGTTTGTGTCTCTGTAATTAAGGTTGCATTTGGATTTTTTATAACAAAATCCTATTTCTAGAGGTGTATGACTCCATTACAAAAATCGCTTTTGGCATACTTGGTTTTTGCCTGTGGAAACAAATAAACCTCAGTCCAACCACTGGCTGAACTGAGAATGGAAAAGGAAAACAATCGCTTCTAGTTATTACTACTTTTTTTTAGCATCTTAAACAGAACAGTGGCCAGAGGGTATGAAAAGCCTGAATATAAAATAGTGCTATTGAGTTTTGTGTGTGGAATTATTAATTTCTTGATATCTCTTGGAAACTCTTCCCTCTGTTAAAACCAGGTTCAAGCGTCTGCTCCCAGTTTTGTTTTTTTTTTTTTTTTTTGCGGTATGCGGGCCTCTCACTGTTGTGGCCTCTCCGGTTGCGGAGCACAGGCTCCGGACGCACAGGCTCAGCGGCCATGGCTCACGGGCCCAGCCGCTCCGCAGCACGTGGGATCTTCCCAGACCAGGGCACGAACCTGTGTCCCCTGCATCGGCAGGCGGACTCTCAACCACTGCGCCACCAGGGAAGCCCTGCTCCCAGTTTTGCCTTCACCTACCTTCATTTCCTTTTGTCATTTGAATGCACTTGCTGTTTGGGAATGGAAATTCCTTGGACAAGAACCTCAAGTGACATCAGAAATGAAAAGGAGAGCCAAGTTCTCTTCTGCGTGAAGAGAAAGGACATGACTTCTCATGTGAGGAAATATTTCAGATCCACTATGATAATAAGGCCAACGCATATTAATTCAACTTTACAAATAATTCCCTCTGTCCTTCCAGGACTGTTTCCTAGAAGCCAAATCTTTTCAGAAAATGCTCTTGCTTCCCTCAAGTGGAAGATGCTGGGCCTTCCCTGCCCCATACAGAGGAGGACTTTGCTCAGGCACCAAAAGCACCTGAGGCTCTGTCTAAGGACTGGAAGCAGAGACCTCTGACAGAGCTACAGCCAGTGAGCTTCACTGGGCCTCCGAGCTGGCCTGGGCAGCTATGAAACAAGCTTCCATTTGACCTTAAGGGACCTGGTTCAGTGGATGACCCTGAGGTTTGCTTTCCTTTTTCCTGGGAAAAGTGCTGCTTTGCTGCCTGCACTGTTCCTTTGGATTCCCCTCTCCACAAGCTTCATCTTTATCGGACCGACTCCTACTGGTTCTCACAACTCTTCTCAAGCTTCATCTTTCTTAGAAGCCTTTGCTGATCCCCTTTCACAGCTCTATCTCCATTCCCATCATATTGCGTTTGTTACCATGCCTGCCACTCTCACAGACTATGGGCAACCTGACATCTAACACAGTGCCTAGCACATAGTAGGTATCCAGCAAATGGCTGTAGAATGAAATATTGAATAAATGAGATGAATTTAAGTTAGTTTAACATGACACCAATATATTTAACTGTTGATACCTTTGGCAAAAAGAACTCACTTTCATTGAATTGCCTCAGGAGACCAATACAAATGGTCCCCTATAAACATTAGATCTAAGGTTGAACTGTCTAAAATCTCCATTCTACGCCATGAGGTTCCTTAGAAATATCACCCTTGCTACTTACTGCCACTTATGGGGGAAAGCACGCTCAGGAAGTAGATACCTGGTCCTGAATGCACTTCCCTGATGAATTGTTTTAAAAATAGCAGGTTTTAGCAAAAATGATAGCTGATATAACCTCTATTACTTTGTAGAAAATGAAGTTTTGGGCAAATACACTAAACTGGTCTAAACAACTACTATTAAAAGTGTTAATCTTCTGTGTAACTGAGGATGGTCCTCTCAGTATGAGGTGCTTACATCAGTCTGCATAGACAAGTCTAGATTTCTATAGCTCGTTGAAGGTACTGGTGTATTTACCTGGATATGCTCACAAAGGAAGTCAAGGGAATTGTTACATTAAGTATTCCAAAATGAAGGAAGGATCTCTTTAGAATCCAACAGTTCTTTCTGAGACGGACTGCAGGGCTCTTGTTGGGATTTTGTGAATGACACTGAGCGATCGTAGGTTTACTGTTTTCAGATTATTAGGGATTCATTAATGGAATTGTTTATTCTGACAACTTGGAAAAGGAAGGCCTATACAGTAAGAAAGAAGTTTCACAGGTGCTACAACGACCCATTTCACTTCGGTGCTGTAGGACAAGTGCTAACTTTCCCTATGCATGACATCTTCTCTTATTTGTTTTATTTATAAAGAGTTTCTATCTCTGGATGAAAATTCTGATGGGCAAAACTGTGTCTGGCCTGTAGTAGGGACTCAAGAGTATTTTGTTTACTTGAATGTTGAGACAGTAATTCAAAAAGACTTCCACTGTTGTAATCTGCTGTTTTAACACCTCTTTGATATCTATTAATTTAGGCTTATTGCCATTAATATGCTTATTAAGCATATTAATGGTCAATAAAAATAGCACATATTTTATCTTACTTTCCAGTTATAAAAATGTTTCTACAAGCATTAGCTAATGATACACAATAATTCTATGAAGTAGACAGACAGATTTTATCATCTTTACTTCTCAGATGAGGAAATAGAGGCTTAAAAGGTCAAATGACTGACAGAAGATTCATCCTATGTAACAACATCTTTAGCTCACAAGACTCATTATTTTATATCAAAGAAAAACAACTGGCATGTTTTGAGTAATACCTTTTAACTGATAAACTGCACAATATTGACAGAGAGGCTTCTCTGCCTACAGAAATCCTTTCCTCATAGTCAATCACTTATTGACCTAGAGGGGAGTTTTCTATATCCCCAAAGCTTGTCTGTCAATATTCCACCATTAGTCCAATAAAAGGTATTACTTGAAACTTGACTATATTTTGTCTGACCAATAAAGGCAAGTAATTAAAAATATTGAGTTAGGATCCGAGACATATTGGGTATTGTGATGCTCTATTAGCTACATTCTTGAAAAATAATTTACTGCCTTACTATTAAAATAAAGTTTATTTGTTTTTTTTGGTTTCTTTTACGTTGGTAATTTGGACTTTTCCAAAAACCAGTCTAGATTTTCAGAACCAGGTATACTTCAGCATGTCCCATTCCTGGCCCCCTGTGCAGTTGGAGAGAGCACAGATGAGGTAGTATGTGATGATGAAATAGGACCAAAAGGTAAATAGGTTGAATCATTAGGCTGGCAAGACAGGGTGGCTCCTTCGAAGAGGGAAAGGCAGAAACATGGAAGGGTCTTTAGTTCTATTGTGACTTAGCTAAAAGTGGGGTGATTTAGTTCTGTTTACCTACTTTACAAGGTTGTTGTTATTCAGAACCCAGAGGTCTGTGTAAGGCCTCCCTAGAGAAATGGGGTTTCACATGGGACACCTATATTATTAGTGCTCTTTGGAAACCTTGTAGCCACTGATCACTTCCACCCTCAGTCCACACTCAGAGAGCTCCACCCTGTGCTATAGGTGTAATGAATGATTAATTATTACACTAAAATATAAGCTCCATGGGGTTAGGATTTTTAATCTGATTTTTCACTGCTGAATCCGAAGCACCTAGAACAGTTCCTAGCACACAGTAGGCACTCAATAAATATTTGTTGAGTGAATGAATAACAACTGATAGATTTGGAAAACTGAGGAGAAGGAGAAGAAGGAACTTCAGGCAGAAAGTACACAGTTAACAAATCCTGGGGAGGGGAAATGTACGTTTGACGGACAGTAAGGAATCTAGTCTAGCTAACAGAGAAGACTTTTATCAGGAAGTATTGTTTGTTGAATGTAAAAGACCTCAAGCAATAATCATAACTTAAGTGCAGTACTTTCACAACACAACCTTAGTCTGTATCACACATCTTAAAGGCCATCAGGCCAAGTAGAGAATTCTCAACTTTATTTTGTAAAGATCCTCACCCATGTCAAAAACCTAATAAAAGCAGAAGCCTCAGAGTTCTAGCGTCATTGTTATTAATGATTGCCAGTCAAGATGGCAGCACCACGCTTCTCATGACTAATATATTCTTAGCACCCAGCAGGTGCTAATTTTTTTTAAATGAATGGATGAATATGTGTCAAGTATATTCACAGGCGACCATTGTAAGGATGCAATAAGACAACATAAGTAAAGTTCTTGCACAGTGCCTGGCATGGAGCTAGTGTCTGATAAATGATTAGCTCTAGTACTAACAATGACCCTGGACGGTAGCTGTATCACGTCAATTTTACAGATGAGAATGCAAGGCTCAGAGAGGGTAAGTAACTTGCCCAAAGTACCTAGCTACTTTGACACCACAGCTTGTGTGCTTCCCCCCATTCCTAGAGATAAGATGCTTCAAGAGCTGAGTGTCATTTCTATTGGGTGCAGAAATATGAGGCAGAAAATACCATTTTATTCTATTCCAACGAGTCATTGTGAGGCAAATTCTTGGAAATGTTCAGAGACAGTACAGCATATAAGTGAAATATATGTATTACTTTCGCTAGACAACATAATATTGTGGTTAAGAGACTAAAATATGGTATTGGACAGTTTCAGGTTAGAGTCCCAGCTGCTGCACTTAACAAACTATGTGATCTTCAGCAAGTTACTTAACCTCTCTGAGTCTCAAGTTTCTCCTTATAAAATCGAGATTCAAAAAAATCACGTCTCGGGCTTCCCTGGTGGCGCAGTGCTTGAGAGTCCGCCTGCCGATGCAGGGGACACCGGTTCGTGCCCCGGTCCGGGAAGATCCCACATGCCGCAGAGCGGCTGGGCCCGTGAGCCATGGCCGCTGAGCCTGTACATCCGGAGCCTGTGCTCCGCAACGGAAGAGGCCACAACAGTGAGAGGTCCGCGTACCGCAAAAAAAAAAAAAAAAAAAAAAAAAAAAAAAATCACGTCTCATAGAATGCAATAAAGTAATGCATTTACGTGTTTAGTACAGTGCCTAGCACATTGCAAGCAGTCTATAGCACACCCACATATATCCCATTTTGGTCATAAAGAATTGGCTTTATAATTGGATTTGTTTCTTTGGGTCTGGCTTGATAACAATTAAATTGGCATCATGGAAGCAGTAAGAAGTCAGTTTGGAAGTGGGCACTCCATTAAGACAAATGGCTTGGAGGGGATGCTCCCAGTTCCCTTGATGCTATATTGTTTTGGTCTGTCTAGCCAGAGAGCAAACCAAACAGCAGTGTATTGATTTACGGTATAAAGACACTACCTTTACAAGATGAAGGGCTAGAAACTTTATTTTCTTTTAATGAAAGTTCAGCTTCTGTAGACCATAGCCAAGTCGGCTAGGGGGAACAAAGATGAATGTGTTTTTTTTTTTTTTTCCCACCTACAGATTTGATTGCTTTTCTCCAAGGGAGAACAGCGTCAGAAGGTATTATTAAAGCATTAGCCCAATAGCGTCTTGAAAAGATGGTGACCAATGTAAGCTTATAATCTCAAATGGATTTTTAAAAAACAATAAATGATACCAAACAGTGACATAAATATGTCTTGTGCAAGGAACTGGCAATTCCTAAGTTAACTGAGTAAAATTCATTCAGTTTGTTATTTATTTTATAGAAAGTCATGCTATACTACATTATAATTACTTATAGTAATTGGTATTTTGAAGAAATATCATTTTGTTAATAAAGTCTCAAATAATGTTATTTTCTTCAATTGCCGTTCTTTATCCTGGAGAATGTTTTAGGAATTTACCTATATTCTAGAAAAAGAGTGAGAATATAGATTCAAACACAGTGATGGAAAAATAATCTCTTTGGTTTTGAAGAACTGTATTATTTCGCCTGTTAATTTAAAATAGAATTCAGAAATGTGGAAATCCATTAAAAAATTTATCACTCAGAAGTTAACGTTTAACATTTTATAACATGGTACACTTGCTCTGGATAGCTAATTGCATAAATTAAAACTCATTAATGGTATGTTTTAACACAATTTACATTTGAGATTTGAAAAAGTGGATGAAACTAAATGGGGAAATATTGGGTTCAACGTTAAATTCTCTTTTGACTTCTTTAAAAATAACTGTTTTGAAATTAGATTTTAGAACAGACTTCTAATGCAAATATAGCAATAGGAAATCTATGTGCTTTGTTCAAACAGATAATGGGGTTGAAAAATCAAGAAAAGGAAAATTGGAAGATAGAAGAGCTTTTGTGTAATATGGCTAGAGGTTTCAAACAAAACTAAGCATCAAAATATTAGAACATGCTAACAGAACCCCATTGTCACTAAAACTAATTAGTGTGCTGCTGTTTAATGCAAAAGCCTACATGCTGTCTTGACCTTTTTACACATCGTGTCTAAGGTTGTGCCATAAAACAGAGGGAAGCACAGAATGCCTCCAGATAGCCTCAGAGGTTTTCTTTTTTAAGTAGTTCAATTGATTGTAACAATGCAGGCTGTGTGTAGGACTTATTTAAAGATGCTGTTTATTAGATCTTGATTACAAGGAGCCAGTGAATTAAAGTAATGTCATGCTAGGGAACAGTTTCCAGGGCAGAATGACTGCCATTTCTTTTTAATGTGATGCTGCATGGTTTAAAATACACTTACCATAGAATGCATGACTTTGAAAGTTAGCTCTCAGTAAACCCACATGACAGGCAGAATGTAGAGCTGCGGATTCTCTGAAGAAGGTATAATAAAGCAAGATTTTCATGGTGCAGCAGTGCAATGCTAAGAAACAGTTATTGAAGAAGATAACCCAGCAGGATAGTAACTTGCAGACAGACACATAAGAGCCTTTCATTTGAAAATCCCCAGGCAGTTCGGAGGCTGTGACTCATGAGCATCTCTGCAAGGCAGATGTGGTTTGGTAGTTTAGCAAGTCTCTTTTTCTTGTGATTTGGGTCTGACTCGATGTGTTTTCAGAGATTTGTCAAAGGACAGAAAGAGATGCAAAACCTTCCGTGGCTCTCTAAAGCCTCCATGGTGGAGTCCACACTCCTTAGAACATCTCACAAGGTTGAAGAAGCCCATGTATCCCAATAGTTAAGCACACAGGCCCTGGGCTCTGCTGGGTTGGGATTATGTTCAGGTTTTGCCATTTAGGTGGCATGAGACCTTGGGTAAATGATATAATATCTCTAACCTCCTTTTTTTGTATATGTAAAATGTGGATGATAATAGTACCTACCTTATGGGATTGTAGGGAAGATTTATTGATGTAGTGCCTTTAATATACTTAGCATGATGCTTAGCATACAGCATGCATTCAGTAGGTGGTAGCTAATGACAATGATAATGATGACTATTGACCACCTTTCTAGCCTCATCACATGCCACTTGAATTACCAAACCAGCATTCTTATTTGTAGCCACATGAATCATTTGCTCTTTCCAAAGCACCACATGCATTTTGTAAATATTGTGGCTATATATTGTGGGTTATATGTGAGCCTCCCTCAATAGATTTTCAGTTCCCGGGGGGCAGAAGTCATGTGTCTGACTCATAGTATATTTTCAATGAGTGAATGATGATTGGAATGAGACTTCCTCAAGGATCCTTTGTTGGCTTCCACAGAGCAGCATATCCCAAAGTGGATTCCAAAAAACATTAAGCCCACTACAAATTTTTCTTTAAAAAAGGGTTCTTGGTCAAATAAGTTTGTGGAAAACTGCTTATTCCATCTCCCTTTTAAGAATTCAAGATGCACAGCAACATATTAAAGAATCAGAAGTTTGGGTAAAGAAGACTGTTTAACTTGATTCAACTCAGTGCTTTATCTGACCAGGAACTTCATTCCCCACTCTACCCCTACCAATTAACCTCCATTATCATCCCCCCAAATAAATTTAGTTATTGGTATTCTAAACGACCCAGTATTTCTTGAAATCATAAATAATGACCTTAGCCATCATTTCTGCATAACAGAATTTAACATGATCTTTTTGGAAAGTGAAGAGTGGCACTGAGGATTCCACTATTGATTGCCCAGGTCTATAGCCTGTGAATCATCTTTGATCCCTTCTAGCTCATCCTTCCCCACCTTCCCCTTCTTGCAAAGACCTCTCTAGTTGTCCTTTGTAATATCTCTGGCACATGTCCCTCTCTGTTTTCCCTGCCACCACACTATTCCATTCCAAACCCTTATCACCTGACAACTATGACAGGATGCTAAGTGGTCATTCATGTCTTTGTCCTCTATTGCACCCTGCCTTTGGCTGCCAGGTAAATGTTCATCATACTACTTCCCTGAAGGAAGACTTCAATACCTCCTGTTGTCAAAAGACATAGTTTCCAACTTGGGTTTCCTTCCAAAAGATGTTGGGGATTCTGAGCAGGTGGGGCTCTGGATTCTCTACATCTGCTCCAACCAAAGCAGTTGTACTTGTATCTTTTTTATATATTGAAAATAAGATTTTTTTCCAAGAAAGGATTCTGAATTGCAAATGAAAAGAGAAAGCCACTGGGGAAAAATTGTTATTTTGGCATTCAGGGGTCCCTACAGTCTGGTCTGAGTTTTTTTCTAGTATATTCTCATTACTTTTTTCCACAAAGTTTTGCTCAAACTGGACTAATTTAATCATTATATTTTGGCAGTCCTTCTTATATCTCATCTCTGTTCCTTTGCTTAAGCTGTTCTTAAGCTCAACACTGATTCTGTAGCAACCACTATACTATAAGCACTTTACATATATTATCTCATATATTATTAACAACAATCCTATGGGCCAGGTGCTAATAATTATTCCCATTTTACAGGTAAGGCTTAGAGAAATTAAGTAACTTGATTAGAGCCATACAGCTAATAAAGGGCAGAGCCAGGACTTGAGCCCAGGCCTACCTGATTTCAAAGTCCCACATTTGTATGTGTGGCCTTTTGCCTGACAGCTTTCTTTTTTCCCATATAATTACTGCCCTTCTTTCAAGTCTACCTTTTCCATGAAATCTTCTCTGACTTCTATATCCCATAATATTTCTCCCTTCCATGAACTTCTTAACCCTTACTATCAATTCCATTCATTTGTTAATTACCACACACATACACCCCCTGTTATATTTTTAAGAGCCAATGTTTTGTTTTTTATAGTACATTCTCTGAGGGTATGGAGGTTTTGTAACAAATCTTCCCTCTAGATCTCCACAGCTTTCAACCAGTGCTTTTCTAAAGGCAAGGGATAACATGGTTGGCATGATACTGGGAAGTGTCAGAAGACTTGAATTTTAGCTCTCTAACTAAAAGAGTGGAATGAGAATCTGGAGCCCCAGATTCCTTAGTTGTTATAATAGGGAAAATGACATGCTCCACACCTGCCATTTAATATTGCTTTCAGGAGCAAATAAGAATTTTTAAAATGCTTCTGCACACATGCTAAGTATTGTTGTAACAGTGGACACCAACATACATGGATTATTAGAGTCAAGCCAGGAAGTTCTGCAGAAAGGGATGAACCGGAGCAGACCAAAAGAAGCTGGGCAGAGGTCGACAATCATGGTCATATCAGCAAACGAATGGATATATTTTCTCAGTACAACACTGTTATCCTTTTACCCATCATTTAATGCAGCTTTCCATAATCAGAATCAACCTCCTAGGTCAGCAAGCCAGAGACTAACCTTAAACTGCAGATAATACTTGCAATTTGAAAACATCTAGTGGCCAGAAATTAAACATTTGTTAAATTAAAGAAAGGCTACTGAACACCATACCAAGTCCCTTTTTGTTGTCTGGAGAGTTATAACAATCCTCTCCTGGCGGTTAGTTTTAAGATCATTAAATTATCCTCATTTGCAGTATATTTGCAGAAGATTACAGCCATCTAAATTGACCCTGAAGGAAGACTTATTTCATTAATGGGCTGTCCTGTGCTAATGCATAAAGCTAGAAAAATATATCTATTAAATTCTTAATGTGTAAATGATGTTTCTGGCTTTCTTCTTAATTACAAAGCAAAATGAGCCTGAAGTGCACTATGTCTAGGAAAAAATGATCAATTTAATCCATCTTTCAGGGGAAGAACTTTTTTAGTCGATCCCCAAATTCCAGCTGGAAAAGCTCTTCCTGGGCAGCAGGCTCGGGACTTATTGCTTCCATCAGAGCTACAGCAAAATGTGCAGCCTGGCAAGCTGTGATACATTTTTCTCTGGATTCCAATGAACACAACAAAGAGGTAATTTGAGTTCTTAGAGTTGTTCCCTCCTCCCATTCACACAGTAAACCCAGCTTCTGCTAACTTTTCCTTGAAGGATTACTCAGGGGCTTTCTGTGCGTTGGTACAAATGCATAATGAGAATGAGCACGGATTTGAAAATGAATGATGTTGTGCTATTGCTAGCCTATCATCTACATGCTGAATATTAATGCAGCTATAGAAAGAGATTTACTGTGCATACATATTTCCAGTGTATGCACAGAATCACCTAACTAAAATCATAATATAATCTAACGATAACTAAGGGGACTTGAGCAACTCCATTTATCTGCTGTAAGGTTGCTTACAGTGGCAGGCAATATTTTGTATGGGAAGTTTAGGGGTTTCTGTTCATAGATGGTAGTTAGTGATGGTACTTGGATTTCCCAGGAGCTTTAACTGGTTAATACCAGTAATTATCTTTAGACAAAGACACAAGTTCTTTGTCTTCCCAGTTTGGTGTGTTCTCCTTTGAGCAGTGGAAATTAAGCAGAACCAGCTCATACCTCCTATGCTTTTAGGAAGGAGCAATGGCTCCAAGCAGCAAATTAATAGTTATTGGCAGTGCGAAATATAACACATATACACATATCTGGTTTTGAGATGCCCTGATTTCTAATTATGCCATATGTGGTACCTTTAAAAAGAAAAATTGAGGTACTGGTATTCATATCTTGATAAATTCCCTATTTCACATATCTGCTTCATATTCCCATCCTGAATTTATGATACACTTTCAAAAAAGGTGCTTAAAGTATATAAAAATGATAAAACAATTAAAATGGATAGCATTTATGAAGTTGAGGATTTTTGAAAACATATGGAAATTTGAATATCACAGACAATTCCAAGACTCCATCAAATTTATGATTTTGTTCGTTGTTAAGTGTGATTTTCTTTTTCTG
The DNA here is from genome assembly GCF_964374135.1 of Grampus griseus. NCBI lineage: Eukaryota > Metazoa > Chordata > Mammalia > Artiodactyla > Delphinidae > Grampus > Grampus griseus. The sequence continues at coordinate 129,591,901 of NC_139017.1, forward strand.
CTCTTGTAGTTTTCAGTGTATGTATATTATTGTCAGTTTTGGGTTGATAGATCTCGCTGTGAAAGCTAAGGAAAAAAAAGAAAAGCAATATTCTTTCTGAAAATTTATTTTATATTTTTATATTTTTCATGTTAATGTGTTGTACTCATCAAAGTTGAGAAGGAAATGCCTACTCAAATATTTGTAATAGAATAATGCCCCATTAAATCTGATCAGCAGACTTTTATGGATTCTCTAATATATTCTTAGCATGGTAGTAAAGAAAAGAAACCTTTTGAAAGAGGAAAAAAAAGAGAAAGTAAATGAAAAAAATTTCATCTGTGGACACTTTATAAGTTGAAAAATTCTGCATTATGAGTTTTTTTTAGAATGATGAATAAAATGTGTAAGAGAAAGTGCTCATATATTGCTACTTGGCTTTTACTCCACCAAAATGATTTCTGAAAGCTGTGCAGAGGGAGAATTTTTATGTTAAACCATCTACACTATGAGGCCTTTATTTTCCTATACACTGAGGGCAAGCAGGAGAATACAACTCTGATGAAAGACCAAGACACTTCTCTTCCAGCGCCATTGCCAAGAACAGGAATAAACCTACCCTGAGAAATAGTATTGCAACAGTTGAAGATCTCAGAATAGCCTGAAGTGCAAGGTGTTGTCTTTGATTATGGTGCTTCTGATCCAGTTGTAGAGGACCAGCAGGTTTGGAAAGTCATTTTATTTATGAATTTTAATCCTCAGTATCCAACAAATTTGCTTATGGACACAGTTTTCATCTGTAGTCTAGGCTCCTTAGCTATTTTTCTACTACCTTTGGGGAGAGTCATTCCTTCTACCTCAGTCTTGTAGAGATCAATTTTATTTAAAAAGTAAATTAATTTCCAAGTATAGTTAAGGCAGTGGTTCTCAGCCAAGAGACTTTTGCTTTCTAGGGGACATTTGGCAGTGTCCAGAGACAATTTTTTGATTTTCGAGGGGAGGGGTGATGATGCTGACATCTGGTGGGTAGAGGCCAGGGATTCAGTTGAACATCCTACAAATGCACGGGACAACGCCAACCAACCCTGACAACAAAGAAGAATCCAGCCCAAAATTTTAACAGTTCTGAGGTTGAGAATCCATGAGTTAATGTAATGCTGTATTTAAAAATATATAAAGAGTGCAACTCCGTACTTTACCACAGTAGACACTTAATTTTTGCTTATGTAAAGTCAAAATGTATGTCTCTGATCAGTGGTCAGATTTCCTTCAAACAGGGATTTAGAGACCCAGGCTCCCTCCACCTTGTGGCTCTGCATCATTAATACATGGTATCCAAATATGCTGGAGGAGAGTGTATGAGGAATTACACTTGGGAGATTTTTATGGACTAAATTTATGCCCATGTACATTTGACCTGGACTCAGTCACATGGCCACACCTAAATGCAGGAAAGGCTGGAAATTATGCATTTAGCTAAGTACCTGAGAGGAAAAGGAAATGGGTTTAGTAAACAGCAAGCCACTCTCTGCCACACTCCGTATTTTTCCCTACCAAATATTAATTTCTATTCAAATGAATATTCTTCCTTTCATTTTCAGACCATTAAAAATTATAGTTTGATATAAAATTTTTTCTGCTTAACTTTATGTCATTTGCAGTTTTGATAGCATGTCACAGCTCTTAAAGCATTTTCACATACATTATCTTTCTTGATCCTCATAAGAATTATGTGAGTTGAAAAGGAAATAGTATTTATTGAATGTTTACCCTGTGCTCAAGAATTTATCTATACTATCTCATTTAATTCTTACAATAATCCTATGTTATAGATATTATCCTTATTTTGCATGAAAAAATTGGGCTTAAAGAGGTTAAGGGTCTTGGTAGAAATGCCAAATCCTGTGATTTGTTGCCTCCTGTGAGGTAATTATCAGATATTATTAGCTTCCTTTTTCAGCTAAGGAACTCACATCTCAGATACTTACCCAGGGTTACACAATTATAAAGTGGCAAAGCCAGGACATGAACTCCTCTCTTCCATTCTCAACCTTGTGCTTTTTCCCTGACTACACTTTTCCAGGTGTACTTTATTTCACCAACCAAGTCAGTCAACAAAGCATTAAATTTTTCCTGAAAGGATCAGCCTTTCTAGAACCTTATTCAGTATATCCCCTCAGGGCTGAAAATAACCCATGAATAATTGTTATTTAAGCTTGGGACATACAGTATAATGCAGATATCAGGTAAACCTAGGTCCAAATCTTCACTCTAATGGCTTATTAGATAGGCGGTGCTCAGCAATTCCCTTAACCTCTCTAAGCCTCAATTTCCTCATCTGCCCATAAAGTGGAGATAAAATGCCCATCTCTCAAGAATGGCTCAGGATGAGATAGACACTTGTGTAAAGTAATTCACACAGTATTTGCTTGGTATGTACAGGTGCTCAAGAAATGTTCATTCCTTTCTCCCCTTCTTCATCCATTGTAGTGGACATTTGTGGGTTTTCAGCGTCATGGCATTCCTTTTTTTTGATAAAGACACCCCCATATCTATTTTGGAGATCTTCTCTTCCCCATTGTGCGTAGTATTGATGGGGATGTAAATCAAGATTCCCTTTTCTCCTTTAGCTATGGGGTGGGCCCAGGACCCAAGTTGGGGCAATCAGTCTTTTTCTCCTATGACTCTGAATCTTGAGTGTAGTGATATAAGGACAGAAAAAAAAAAAAAAAAAAGGTTAATGTTCATTCATTTGAGGGGCAGGTTTCTATGGAGTTTCTTAGAGCTGCCTTTTCTTTTCCAAACCTGCTTCTTCAGCCATGCAGTAGGTTCTCTATACAGCTGTATCTTTCCATTGTATTCTTTTTCTACTAAAGTTAACCAGAATGAGTTTCCTTTGCTTGCAACCAAAGAACCCAACAAACTTACCCAACTATATGGTGATTAAATTTTTTAAATCCTTGACAACAATGTCAAAAGGCACTAATTGCAGAAGCTTGATAAAGACAAGATCTATTACAGATGTAAGTTTTTCCTCAATATAATAGACCTGTTTAGAAGGATGTTAAATCAGTGCAATTGGATTGTTTTTCAACCATAATCTTGTAGAAATAGATAGATTTTTGAGGATCATTCATTAATATTTATCCAAGTATGACTTTCCAGAACCTGTGCAAATTGATTAATACAAAGAAAACTTAGACTTGTTCCCTGACCTTAAGGAATTTTTAGTCATAGTAGTCTAGGTCTAACAGATGAGTTTTCTCCATAATTAAGGCAAAAAATATCTGTTTTATTGGCTCTGAAATTGTGGGTCCTGAAATTATGTGATTGGCAGTCTCTCTCCCCACAAATTAACCCAATAAATGATCCTGGGCAGCCATCTTAGAGATATGAAGTGTTCTTGCCTGCATAGAATGTTCCAGGCTGAGAACCCCCGACAATTCTTCCTTGATGTGGTGGCTTGCTTTGGAGGCCCTGTAGGATAGAGCATGCATAGAGATCCAAGGAGATATTTTACAGTAAAATTCCCCTAGGAGGCTCTGTATTAAAGTCTTACAGGCTTCAAAGCCAGTGTGTGAGGGGCTCTGGAATGGCTCTGGGGGAATGTTTCATGCGGATGAAATGCCTCCTCCACACTTTGCTACTCCTAATTATTAAACTGGCAGTCTCTTCACACCAGCACTCACTTTCTGGGGTGAATGGCTAGAGCAGGAAGGTTGGAAAAGATGATCTGTTGGTGCTGGGAAACAATGCCTTCTACCCAAGAATGTAGAGAGCAAACAAAACAAACATTACTATTTGATGAGCTTATTCTAGTCCTATCATATTATGAGTCTTTAGTGCATACTGTATACAATTAGACTTACCAAGGGATACTTCACACGCCTTGTGCAAATCCCAGAACCAGACTGTAAAAGAGTGAATGCATTCCTTTATGGCTGGTAAAATCAAATGTCTACTCATTGGCAGGGCCATTCTAGTGAGGACTCTATTGATATAATTATGGGAAGTCACTTTTTTTTTTTTTTTGGCGGTACACGGGCCTCTCACTGTTGTGGCCTCTCCTGTTGCGGAGCACAGGCTCTGGACGCGCAGGCTCAGCGGCCATGGCTCACGGGCCCAGCCGCTCCGCGGCATGTGGGATCTTCCCGGACCGGGGCACGAACCCGTGTTCCCTGCATCGGCAGGTGGACTCTCAACCACTGCGCCATCAGGGAAGCCCGGGAAGTCACTTTTGAAGCTGAAATTTGATATGCAGAGGTAAGGTAGAAGGGCCTTAATAGACTAGAATTATTTTTCAATCAGCCAGAAGTTGGTTGAGTGCCTACTATATGCAAGGCATGTGTACTCTGTCTAAGAAGACATTTGTGATTACTGTCAAGCTGATTAAAGTATGGCTGATGAGCCATTTTCTCTATATATGTTGTACCTATAGACATAAACATTTGAACAACTAGCATCAAATAAGTCATTAAACTGCCTTCTAACCACACAGGCCTTTCTGTTTGTGGGAGATGCCACATCTCTTTTCACCATAGGGTCTTCATAAATGCTAATTCTTACTCATTTATTTAATTTTTACTGAGTGATTTCTTTGTGTCAGCGGCACAAGACTGGTTCTCATGGAACTTACTTTCTAGCTGGGAGAAATAGACACAAACAAGTAAAAAAATCATCAAGCACTGATAATTGCTATAAAGGAAGAGGTGAACTGTGATATGGTAGACGGTGACTGGTGGAGTTGGTGTGGAGCTGCACTCCATATGGTGGATGGGGTTTCTTGGAACAAACAATTTTGAACTGGGATCCAGATGCTGGAACCAGTTATGTGAAGAGCTTGCATAAGAGCATTCCAGGCAGAGGGAATAGCAAATGCAAAAGTGTCACAAGCCAGAGACAAACTTGACATGTTTAAAAAAGAGAGAGAAGGGGCTTCCCTGGTGGCGCAGTGGTTGAGAGTCCGCCTGCCGATGCTAGGGGATGCGGGTTCGTGCCCCGGTCCGGGAAGGTCCCGCATGCCGCGGAGCGGCTGGGCCCGTGAGCCATGGCCGCTGAGCTTGCGCGTCCGGAGCCTGTGCACCGCAACGGGAGAGGCCACAACAGTGAGAGGCCCGTGTACCGCCAAAAAAAAATCACCCTATTCAGAATTCTCCCAAACCAGGACACAGCAGCTTCATAAAAATCAGGTGATATAGAACTGACCATATTCTCATTTTAGAGGAGAGGGAAAAAAATCTAAAACGTAATTTTCAGTTCTCTGTGTTCTAAGCACCATCTTTCCCACCAATCCCCTGCCAACATCTTATTGGCATTCAACTTAAAAATGCATTTCCATTTTACATAATGGATTAATCACAACATAGATTTTTTTTCTAATTCATGTCCTCAGGACATATGGAATATCTGTTATCTAAGAAAATGTTTATTTGTTTTGTACTATTGTCTAGTAAGCGTATTATAAATTCAGGCTCTGTGTGTGTGATTGTATAGATAATGTGTCACATTAAAACCAGAGAAAATCATCTACTAAATTATTCCTTTACACGCAGCAGATCAATCTGGTCCCTTATACCCACCAGAGAAACACAAACAGCACTGGAACATCCTCAGGGTGGTTTATGCCCTTGACGGGTCAATCAGAGGGTAGCTGAAACTGAAGAAGTCATATGCCACAGTGCCAGCGGAAATGAAAATTATACCACTCATATTAATGAGTGTATTTCCAAAGGGACTATTTACTGGCATTAGAAGTCTCTAAGCAGATGCCTCTGAACTTAAAATACCCTTAATTCCTAAGGATTGTCTTGTAATTAATTTACCCAGATAGACTCAATGAGGAGAATGCAGGGCAAAGCATCATATAGCTCAGCAGTTTGCAAACTTCAGGGAACACTAAGATAAATAATTTGATTTTTTTAAACATCTAAATTCATTTCCCTCATAACAGAATCAGGAACAGCATACAGTAAAGAAAAGCACTTTCCAATGTTATAATCCAATCTCCTTTAAAAAAAAAAAATCCAGCTACTGTAACAGGAAGGACTCCATGTAGCTGACATCAAAAGAATATCAGCCATACTTTGGTTACGGCTTTTATTCCTTACGGCTTTTATTTATTAAGTTGCCAGTCTGTAAACATCTCACTGAATGTGGGAAGCTGTCCTGACTGTTTTAGTTATACACACAGTGCTGTACAGCAACAAACTGTTTTAACATACCTCTCATGAACACAGCTTGTATTTCATGAAAACAGCCAAATCTCACGTGACCACTGACAGCTGTAGTTTTCTAGTATTAAGGAGTATAATTTTTAAAATGCTCAGATTTTTTGAGGTTTTGGTGCAAACTTGATAAAATGACTATCTCTGGAAGTTAAATATAGTGGTGTGCCATTTGGTTGAGCTGGTACACCAATGGGGGGCGGGTACATCAAGTACCAGTCAGCTTTTTGTTTTTTTCCGGAAGCTAAGGTTTTGGACTCATTTGGATCAGAGTCACAATCTGGATCTCCCCTTGACCTTAGGTAAACTTCTTAACATGTGTAGGCCTCAGTTTAATTACTTAATAAAAGAAAATGAAAATTATGATAATGACAGGTGGTATTTGAAGAATGATGCAGTAATGTACATGTTCTGTCTAAAATAGTGCCTGGCACTTACTCAATAAATGGCCGTTTTTATTATTACTGTTTGCTTTTACACTAGGACACCTTATTCATTTATTTTATTCCTTTAAAAGATATTTTTCATGCAGATGGATAAAGAAGGTGTGGTGTATATTTACAGTGGAGGACTACTCAGCCATAAAAAGAAATTTGCCATTTGCAACAACATGGATGGACTTGGGGGGCATTATGCTGAGTGAGATAAGTCAGATAGAGAAAGACAAATACTGTATGATATCACTTATACGTGGAATCTAAAAAATAAAACAAACTAGTGGATAGAACAAAAAAGAGACAGATTCACAGATATAGAGGACAAACTAGTGGTTACCAGTGGGGAGAGGGGAGAGGAAGAGGGGCAAGATAGGGGTAGGGGATTAAAAGTCACAAGCTACTATGTATAAAATAAATAAGCTACAAGGATATATTGTATAGCACAGGGAATATAGCCAATAATTTATAATAACTATAAATGGAGTATAATCTTTTAAAAAAAAGTATTTGTCATGTGCTTACTCTGTGCCTTGCACTGTGTGGGCATTTTCACATATCTCATCTGTGTTCATCTTCACTACAACCTCTCAAGTAGGTTTCCTCATCACCATTTTATAGATGAGAACAGTGAAGACAGAAGGGTTCAGGAATTTTCTCAAGTTCACACATCTAGTCAAGGATGTAGCCAGACTTGACAGCCAGGTCCATCTTTAATAAATATGAATTTGTGTTTATTAGGAATTAAGCACCCAACTAGGTACTGGGAAGACTGAGATTAATGAGACATGCCTTCACTCCCCCAAACATCACATTCTGTTTGGGTGTGAGGAGGGAAGAGACGAGCACCAACGAAGCCAGACCGTGACAAAGTCTATCCTTGTGGTGTAAAAGAGATGTGAAGGAGACCCAAGGAGTGTGCAATTACTGTGACTGGGAAAACTGACAGGGAGAGCACAGAGGAGGTGACTTTTGAGCTGAGTCTGGAAGAATGAATGAGATTTTAACATGTTAAGAAAAGTATTCCAGGTAGAGGGGATTTGCTGTGCATTTCTAAGCTACAATACACACTTTAGTAGTGACGACATTAGATTATTAATACTCAGTGGTATACCAAGAGGGCAGGGTTTGGGAATAGTCATGGTATTTGCTTCCTGGTGCTGCCATTACAAAGTACCACAAACTGGGTGGTTTAAGCAAGAGAAATGTATTGTCTTGTGGTCCTGGAGGCTAGACATCTGAAATCAAGGTGTTGGCAGGGTTAGTTCCTTCCGGAGGCACTGAGGGAGAACCTGTCCCATGCCTCTCTCCTAGCTTCAGGCAGTTGCTGGCAATCCTTGATGTTCCTTGGCTTCTAGATGTACCTGCCCCTGTCATCCCATGGTGCTCTCTCTTTTTTGTCTACCCCTGTGTCTCTTTTCCTCTTCTTCATTCGGAGAAATAAGACACCATTAAGAAAATGAGGACACCAGTCATTGGATTAAGGGCCCGCTCTACTCTAGTATGTCCTCATCTTAACTAGTTATATCTGCAACAACCCTATTTCCAAATAGGGTCACATTCTGAGGTTCTGAGAAGGACCTGAACTTCCCAGGGGGAATACTCTTCAACCCCAGTTGAATTGTTGGTACATGGTGATAATAAGTAGACTAAGATGTGTTCAGGTTTTTAAATTCTCTACAGGTAATGCTTGTACCTGGTGTAGACCGCTCTCACTGTCCATCCCCTCTCCTTGGTATACCATTGTTAATATAATCTTACTTATTCTAATAAAATACAGTAGTCCCCTCTTATGTGTGGTTTCACTTTTTGTGGTTTCAGTTACCTACAGTCAACCATGGTCTGAAAATATTGAATGGAAAATTCCAGAAATAAACAATCCTTAAGTTTTAAATTGGGCACTGTTCTGAGTAGTGTGATGAAATCTCATGTCTTTCCACTCCATCCTGCCCAGGATCTCCAGCCATCGACATCGTCTGCTTCTGACATCCAACCATGGACATCATCATGGCTGTATGAAGCAGATGACTATGGTTTCAGGCATCCTTTGGGGTCTTGGAACATTTCCCCCGAGGATAAGGGGGGAACTAGTGTATGTTGTCATATGCACTTTATTTTCCCTGGAACACTACAGAATTTGTTTCTGAAGGCAGATACTATGTTTCATTCATTTTTAAGTTTACCATGGCACTTAGTAGTTATTCAAGAAATGTTTGTTAAACTAAACTGTTGACCTGGAAGTTTGATGACTATTTCCCTACCCAAATTATGAGAATGAATTCCTTGAATCCCTACTTCACATCTATAATGAAGATATTAAAGGTAATTGGAGTCCTATAGCTGATATATTTTTTAACATCTTTATTGGAGTATAATTGCTTTACAATGGTGTGTTAGTTTCTGCTTTATATCAAAGTGAACTATAGCTGATATTTTAAGATGAAAAATAATCCTATTTCATCCTATGAGATTAGGCTCTTGTATCAATAAAATGCAGAGCTATTTCTAACACTATTTTAAGTTCTAGTTTGTGCTGCATTAAGGGAAATATTTTCTCAACCAAGTAATATAAAGAAAATGGTGCCTTATTGAAAGAAAAAGGTGTGTTACAACACCTTTATATAATTATGTTATTGTAACATAAGATTATTATATTTTGAAGTAGACTCTATAAAGCACAAATTAGAGAGAGCTTACTCTCCTCAGGAAAGCTCAAGGTTTATTTGTTTAAAACCATGCTGTAATTTTTTGTAAAGGCTGTTTGTTTGATATCATTTGGAAAGTGATTGAAGAAAATAAGAAATATTCATTCATTTATCAAATATTTTATTGAATTTCTTACTATGTGTCAGTTTCTATTCCATATTCTTGGGATTTCTTTATTGCCTATTTTTACATAGTCATGTAAGAGTTTGCAGCTGATAAATGTGCCAAATGAAGAAGAAAATCTCCATCCTGAGGAATTTATAATTCAGAAAGTCAAACCCCAAAGAACTGTCACTTTGAAGATATCAGGATATTTCCAATCCTTGTTTTTTCTTCTTTTGACTTTCCGTGACAGGTCAGATATGGCAGAGTAATTTGAAAGTGTGAGGGCACTTATGATGAGAAGCTTATCATGCTAATGGCAGTTTTGGGGCATTCCACACTGTGTGGAGGAAAATGTTCGATATTAGAGACAGTGTACTGAACAGTTTATATATCTTACATTTTAATGCTGATGGGTTAATGTAAATGGCTATTATAACAGTATGTCTCATTTATGTGAATACTATAAAAATATTTTTGTGGACATGTTCAAAATAACTTTGAAGTTAGAAATTTGTAGCTTTGTTGTCAAACTCAGCCTGAAATAACTTGATTTCATAATTTTCTGAGCTCTGCCTCGTCTGATCAGGAAAGATCCATAGAGAATTCTGCTTAATTGACTGTTTGGGGACAGAATCACAAGGTGGTTCAGCATTTCCTTGGGTAGAATGTCTGTTGGAAGGGACATCTGGTCTAAGTAGTTTTGCTTCCATCCCCACCTCCAAAAGGAAGATGGCTTCAGATTCAGTCACCTTTTGCCTGTGAGGATGAGTTTTGCCACAGGGAGTAGCATCTGTTTTAGTGTTCATATAAATTATTTAGATTAACCTCATGCTTTCTCTAGGTCTTCAAATTAAATTTCAAGTAAATTACTAAAAATTCATAAGAATTCCTGTAGTTTTTATTACTGTGCAAAACCTGGGCTGAGAACACTTCTTCTCTGTGTCCTAGTGCCTAGCATAGGGGCTGCATGGGAGAACCCAGTGTGGAGTGAAATATAGGTTGATTTCCCTTGACTTCTAAGATGTTCTACCTCATCTTGCAGCAGATATGCCTCCCTGACATTTTTGTGTAGTGTAGGTAGATATGTTGTGTGTTGAACAATATTTTAAATATACTAGTTATTTGAGGCAAATGTACACTGACTTATTTGGTGGGACAACCACTCAGTCATACATCCATATAATAACCTTACATGGGCTTCTCGGTAAATCACGTACTGTCTCACTCCAGTTTCTTCATCTGGGAAATGAAGGTTGAATTTCGATGGCTCCTGAGGTTCTTTCACCACTAAAATCCTTTCATCAAAATTTAACTTTTTATCTAATAGCCTGTATTAAATTATAGTTTCTGTAATTAGCATCACAGTTTGTCTTGAAAGAATTTTGATTCTCAAGATTTTCAAGTACATTGTAGTGATTATGAATACGTATTTTGGAGTTGGACAAGCCTGGGTTCAAATCTTGACTCCGTATTTATCAAAAGCAAGTTGCCCTACCTCTATCAGACTCACTTTTCTCATCTGTAAGTGGGGGTGATAATATCTACTTTATAGAGCTGTTGTCAGAATTAAATGAGATAATGTACATACGCACCTAAGACAATACCTGGAACAGGTAGCTATTTTTCTTAGTAAGCACACTGGAATTGAAATCATGATGAAGAAGAACACTATAAATATATTTGTTTAATTTCAGATTGAAGATAATGACTGCAGGAAAAGATTAAGTAACTTTATTTATTAAGCTGTACTTCATATTTGCTAGAACTCTCTCATCTGGGTAAGAAAATGTCCATGGAGATGAGAACAGCCGTTACACATCAGAATGGCACTTGGATTGATAAACCATCCCTTGCTGTTGCACTCCTCAAATTAACAAATGAAAGAGCATCTTTTGGCAATGAGGTGATATTTATAAATTAAATTTATTGATACACATGGTCTTGGTTATTATTTTAATCTTCCTCTCTAGGTATTTTGTAAGAAAATATAAGTCTTGTGTTTACTTCTGTTTGTTAATGCTTTGATAAATCAGACATTTTTAGTATTCTATCAATGGCAAAAGTCTAATTACCTTATTGTATTCTGATTTATTTCTTTCCTTACTTTCTTTGCATCTGCAGCCCAACAAATGGGTCTCTGAAGAGATATATGTCATGATACAGTGTCAGTGAAATTAATCCTGATCAATTTTAAAGTTCACATTTTTATTTGATGACTTTCAGGGGAATCACTAAAACTGAGATTGACTTGGTCTCTTCTTTTGTTGGTTAAATATTGTTGTTTGAAAGCGGTGGAGCCAGAATGAAGAAAAGGGCCCTTCTTGTGCTCTCAACTCTGTTCCATTTCCAAAGAAAAGCTGCAGCAATGCCTCTTGTCTATGTATAAAATGAGGCTAATAGGTCAAAAAGAACACAGAGGCTCTAATGGGCTTATAAATTTGGCATCTCATCAAGGCAAGAAGACTAATTCTATCCAAAATGAGAGAATTTTGAGTGCTATTGAAAACCTACCCCTAGTCCTTTCAGTTGCTCCAAACGTTTTTATTTTTCACCGTAATTAAATTGTTGTCCCACGTCTGTGTGGTGTTTTACAGCTAACATCTTGTCTGATCCTCTCGACTACTCAGAGAGGTAGCTGGGTGGCTCTCACCTTCCCCTATTCTCTGGTAGGGAGACTAGGACTCAAAGAAGGCCATTTGACCAAAATCACACAGCTAATACAATTTAGAGCGAGGATCTCTGATAGAGGGTTACATGTTCCTCATTTGAAAAACAAGAGTTTTCACCCAAGTAAAGAAGAATATTGAGACTACATACTGTTTAATAATAAAGATAATTAAAAATGAAATTCTGGATAATATTTAGTGCTTATTTTCCATGCAAGAACATTTAAAATCCCTTATATAATTTGACACATAATTTTAAAGTTCAAGTACAAAGGACACAGCCTACAGTTGATTGAGAAAAACAAAGGGTATAGGGAAGGAATTTCTGTTTTCTTCCACAATTGAACTTTGCCGAGATTTCTACATGGCTAAAATAAAATATATCTGTGTATAGCCTTCATACTGTTTATAATGATTTTTATCCTTTTATGCACCACTCATGTATTTCTTATTTTTGTAATGCCGTTTTTCTTTGTTCTGTATTTATTCACATAAAATAATTCCGAAAAAAGCAAAGAAATCTGGATGTCTCCAGAACAATCTATCACATGGTATAGGAAAGCATCACGTCCAAATATGTGTTGTTACTCAACATTGCCAAAGCATATTTAAACACGTTCTTAAAAATTCTTGATTTTCATTTTAAACTTTATTTCATGCTAAGCATAAATAAATGTTGAAGGAAATGGTCATTATGTAATGCAACAAATATTTGAAAATAATATAAATTTGGTGATGACCAGCATTTGATATGTAAAACTGGGTTCATTTATAGGGTGAGGGGAGAAATCTAAAAAGCACAGATATTTAGATTTTTTTACTTTCAAGTTTAAGAAGCTAGGTAAAGAAATGTTTCTATTACCACTGTCAGAACACCCTAATTATTTAGAACCACACCACTTTCTCTGCAGATCTCCCCTCCAGCATAACTACCAAAAATCAAATCTTGAGGGAACTTTGGCTAACTTTAAATCACATAGCTCATTGTTCTTGGGGCAAACGGATTTGATTTTTTCGCCCATTTTTTTAAATCCTTAATGTCAAGCAAACATTTATTTCAGGTGCAAAGCCTCAGGATTTGTTAGTGAAAACAGTGGCTGTGCTGTGCTAGCGCTTACTGCCCACTAAGTGGGTGGGAAAAGGGTGTTGTGACCTTCTTACCCTTCCCACCAGTCTCCCTAACAGCTTTGGCCTTCGGGTCAGCTCAATTTCCCCTCCACTGAGTGGCCATTACGGTGCCTGCTCCGTGATAAATGCTTTTTGTAAGAGACTGCATTGCCGGCAGCTAGCACTAGGGAAGTCTGCCACCCGGGCCAGCCAGACAAACTAACATGCTAGCCCGAGATGGGCCCGTTACCTAGCAACGTGCCTGGCCTCACCAAAATGAATAGACCCACAAACAAAAATGAAAAGGAGATAAAACGAGTAAAAGTACAAGGGGCCAGGAGGTTAATATTCCTCTATCAAATAACTTCGTTTTGGAGAATAGCATTTTAAACTTTTTTTTCAAAGCCTAAGGTGGAGACATGTATTGGAAATTAAATTTGGCCACATTTGTATTTTTTTCAATGTTTTCTTTTATGCAGAATTTTCTGTCCCTCTCTCGCCATAATTTTCTAACTTTCTCTTTAAGTGGAAGGAGAAGCAGCAATGGAGGGGAACACAAGATGGATATATAATAAATATTTCACTTTTCCTACATCATCTTGCTGTGTGGCTTTGAGCATGTAGCTTGAGTTCTCTGTTGCCCAATTTCCTCATCAATAAAAGAAGGTGGCAGAGGTAATTTATTAAATACAATGAGATGGTGAGGTGTAATGTTTTTTTAATGCCAGCAAAAGACTTCTATTTTCCTTAAATTTGAACACAACCAACTCCTACACTACAATTTAAGATGTTATAGATTAGTGAAGATTGTGCTCAATTAAATAAATGGCTTTTAGTTTTGAGGTTCAGGGTTGCTCCCAAATTATTAGGCCATTTTGATATTGTGTGTGTGTCTGAGTGTGTAATTTTGAGCCTCTACTATGCACCAGGTACTGTATAAGACCCTTTAAAAATACATACCAGTGTTTGTTAGTGTTAAAAATGAATGGATGGGTCCAGATTCATTCAAAAAAGTTGTTTCACAATTTTTTAGGGGCTCCCAGTCCAAGGAGTGGTATCTTGATAATTCCTACCATAACTGCCATAAACAGAAATATAATTGTAGGAATATAAATGCATTCTTTACAAATCTTTCAAGTCCCCCTCTTGTCGTCCTCCCAATCACTGGCCTCATTCAGGCCACCATCTCACATCTGGATTACTAGTTTAGCCTCCTAATTTCCATACTTTAAATCTTCTCCCCTGTAGTATACTCTCTGCCAAAGTTAGCTGCACAGTTATCTGGAGTCCTTTGCTTAACATCCTCATTTTGTTCCTTACTGCACAAACTCCCTTTCATGACTCATAAAACCCCTCACGATCTGTCTCATCCCAGACTACCATGCATCATGAGTCCTACACTCACCCAGAGAACTGCTCTCCGGTCCCCAGATGCACCAAGCTCACGAGCACCTTCCTGCCTCGGCAAATACTTGCCAGTACTTAAGAGTGTACTTCTCAAAGCCACACAGCAAGATGATGTAGGAAAAGTGAAATATTTATATATCCATCGTGCGTCCCTCCTCCAATGCTGCTTCTCCTTCCACTTTAAGAGAAAGTTAGAAAATTATGGTGAGAGAGGGACGGAAAATTCTGCATAAAAGGAAGACATGTACACACTGCTATATTTAAAATGGATAACCAACAAGGACCGACTGTATAGCACAGGGAGCGCTGCTCGATATTATGTAACAACGTAATTGGGAAAAGAATTTGAAAAAAAATAAATACATGTATATGTATAACTGAATCACTTTGTTGTACACCTGAAACTAACACAACATTGTTAATCAACTATACTCCAATATAAAAAAAAAGTATGCCTTAATTAGCTTTGCATCCGCTGTGCTGGGTATTTGTCATTATAGTAGGTGCTCAGTGAAGGTTTGTTGCAAGAATGAATGAATGAATGATGGTTTCTACGGCTGCCTGGGTTAATGAGCGATTTTGTTCCCTTTATGGTCTAGCATCTTTTCTCTTTAAAACAAATATTTCACACGTAGTAAACTTTCCTCATGTGGCTTTTGGTTTTAGGATGTTCACAGATACAAGTGTTCTTTTCTCCATCTTCTACTTCTATTGGAAAACCTTCATAAACTCTCTTTTATTACATGGACTGAACTTGGACACTTGAATTCCCGAGTTGCCTGGAAAACCTCTGTAAAGTGATTGTGTTATTTTTTGTCTCATGGCTGTTAGATTTAGCTTCCCTGTAGATTGCCTGTAAACTTTATGGGGTTCGTTCTTTAAACCAGCACTCTGACTCGTCACCTACTTTTCTCTTGTGTTATAAGAATCAATATTATATTTTAAAATATAAAAATATGCTTATCTCCTTCAAAACTCTCATGTTGAGTACAAATCACTATTTTTAAAAGTAGTCACAAATTTGTGGCCTGACTATAGAATAAAATTCCAGGGAACTGCAGACTCCACGTCGCATTGATCAATTGATATAGTATTAAAATTAAAAAAGGGCAGGGGAGGGCTTCCCTGGTGGCGCAGTGGTTGAGAGTCTGCTTGCCGATGCAGGGGACACGGGTTCATGCCCCGGTCTGGGAAGATCCCACATGCTGCGGAGCCGTTAGGCCCGTGAGCCATGGCCGCTGAGCCTGCGCGTCCGGAGCCTGTGCTCCGCAATGGGAGAGGCCACAACAGTGAGAGGCTCGCATACCGCAAAAAAAAAAAAAGAAGGGCAGGGGAAGATCTTGAGAGCAGAACATAGACCTGAGTGTTCTTCCAAACATAGAGAAGTCACTTCCCAGTAGACACTGGGGAGAAGATGAAACTTTTTGGTAAACTTAAAAGCCTGACAAATCTATTTTTCTTCTACCTTAAAGAGAGACAGACTGTACTTGTGGAAAAAACATGGGCTTTGGAGCCAAACCAACATGGAAACAAGCCTTGTTTTGCCATTTAACAAGACAGGTTAAACTGACCAAGGTGCTTAACGTTTCTGACCCTCGGTTTCTTTATCTGTAAAATGGGAATCTTTCTTCCATAATTTGAAGAGGATAAAATGAGAGACCACATGTAAAAACACCAAGCACAGTTGAGTGTACAATCATTGCTCAGTAATTATTAGCTCCCTCCCTCTCAAAACTCTTTCATTTTGTTATTTTTTTTCCCATCTAATAAAACAAACCCCAGACACACTATCCTAACTCTGTCCCTGATGTTTTTCTTTTCTGTCACCAGTATACTGCCTCCAGAGATGGGATTTTTCTTTGAGGCTCTGGCCCCCAAATAATCCTTTTTCCTCGGTTCCCTTTGAGATATGCTGGGATGTCAAACAAACAAACAAACAAAAAAGACCAAGGGACTCTATTGTGAGAGTGGGACATGAAGAGTAAAAGAAATGTATCAAAAATTGGCTCACAAAGTAGGTCTGTAACTTGGGACTTGAACCCTGGGCTGTTTGGCTCTCAAGCCTGTGCTTTTCGGCAGCTGTCCCCAAAGACAAAGGATTGTTTGGGGACAGGAAATTGGCACTGGAGAGGACACTGGCCTTGGATCAACCATTGAATTTGAATTCCTCCTCACACAGATATTTAGTGATGCCTTCCATGGGCCTAACTGCCTATGTGCCTGGTGCAGCCGTGACCACGGCTGGCATGGCCTTCACCTTCGTGGACCTCACTGTCCCCTCAGTGTTCCCACTTGCCTGTGTCTTCATCCACAAAGTGGGGATAAAAGCCCCATTTCCCTCTGTCATGGAGGAAAGTGAAATAATATTAAGAGACTAGTGGGCATTTCATTTGTATGCTAAGGGCTTCCTACACGCTATCTTATTTCACACTCCCAATCACTTCGATGGTATTTTACATATAAAGAACCGAGGCCACTTGCCTGGGTCAGACCAGGGTGGACTCTGAAGCAGGTCTGTCTGCTGCCAATGCCCGTGCTCCTGACACTGAGCTAAGGAACAGGAAGCGGCTGGCAGAGCGCTGGGCACTCATTGTAGTGGTCGGTGCTCCCTGAACTGGTCACCCCCTCTCTTCCTCCCTCCTCCCCTCTCTCCTCCTCTTCTTCCATGCTTTCCTTCCCATCCTCACTCTTAGGTGCCCTGGTAGTGAGAACACAGAAACGAGAGAGAGAGGGAGAGAGAGAGTTGCAAAAGGGGCAGAAAGAAAAGACTGACACAATGCCCATCACACTTCCCAAGGTGGCCCCGCGGCCAGTACTTATATTCATTAAGTCCCCTTGAAATCAGTTTGGCTTTCCCAAACTTCAGCGGTTAAGATCTTATAAGTATAGTCATGAGTTGTAAGTGGTTTTCATCTCTCTTCCTTTCTCAGGGTACGCGTTTCAATTTGTTTCCTTGTCCCTCACTCCTTTTCTCTCATCTGCACATGACTGGGCCCATGATCATGAACCATACACTCAAGACTAATTATAAGGCTGTGACTCCATCCAAGGGCTTGGACGCTACTGCTGTTTCCATCAGTGACTCAAGCAGAGCTCCAGGGGTTTATAACTCATCAGCATCTTGTTGGCAGTTTGGCCCAGCAATCAGGATCTCATTGTTCTGGATGCTGTACACATGTTTGCTCTAGAGAAAAACAACTTCAGAATCGCTTGCTCTCTTTCACTGATCACTGCTGATGTGTGTTTTAGGTCTGCGTTACCGTGTATAGGTAATTTTGAAAAAAGTCCTAGCAGCTGAGAATGAGAATGACTTAAATTTACAGGATAAACCTTGAAAAGAGAGCTCTTCGTGCCAAGAAATTATCTTACATTTACCCTAATTGGCTATTTTATTTACAACCCAATACAAGATTTCTGGGAACTGAATCAGTTACCACAAAAGAAAATGTAGACATGCAGTGCTTAAGCCTTGGAAATTATACACGCTGTCGCTATTGTCAGGGACAGAGTACCAACGTTTAATGAGCATCTTAGTTATATAACCATTATTTAATCCTCACAACAACCCTGCAAGTAAGTATTATGAGTCCCATTTTACAGATGAGAGAAATGGAGCGCAGCAAGATTAAGTAAGTCGCTTAAGACCTCACAGCTAGGAAGTGGGATTCAGGCTCAGATGTGTGTGACTCTAAAGCCATTGCTGTTCACTGCACTGTATCTAGAGGGTAAAAAATTACAACGGTTGGTCTAAACAAACTATTCACATTGGGGTGGAAGGGAGGGTCTGGTAAGTGATAAAACTGCTGCAGGGAATGATGATGAGAAATTAGAAGGTGTCCCAGGTAAACAAAGAGCATTGGGAAGCTTTGGTTGTAATCTCAGGGCAGGGGGTGGAGGGAAGAGTCCAGTCCAAGGTGGTGGGAAGACCCGATAAGAGCAAGGCAGGCTGTTGGGCTCCTAAGCGGGTGATGGAGACCTGCTCCTAGGACCAAACAGAATAACATTGGAATTGAGATTATCTAAGAGGTGCTAAGAGATGCCTAGTTGGAGGCCAAATTACCAAGAAGGTTGGCAGTGGCTAGGGAGGATTCAGAGAACTCTAAGACCCATGGTTCCTATCCTCAAGGAACTCACAATGTGATGGGGTGAAAATATGTGTGCACTTTACACAGCAAAAACTTACAATGTAAGGCCATGTGAGCAAAGTGGCAAGACTGGTAAACTTGGTGTGTTTCCTCCCTCCCTCTTACCCATTTGTTCCAAAGATAGTGAGCAGCACTTAACAGTGCAAACAGGCCCTTCATGACCTACCTCCTTGCCTTCCTCCCCAAGCTCCCTCTCACCATCCCGCCCCTCTGTATCACAGATGCAGTGAACCACTCTGTCTCTGTTTGCCATCTTGGCACATGCCAACCCCCGCCTGGAACACTCTTTGCCTGGCTACTACCAGTCCCCAGGTCCTAGCATAATCCTCATTCCCAGGAAGCTTCCCCTGATCCTTACTTGTCATCTGGGGTCCTTGTCCATCATGACCATCTTTTTTTTTTTTTTTTTTCAGTACGCGGGCTTCTCATTGTTGTGGCCTCTCCCGTTGCGGAGCACAGGCTCCAGACGCGCAGGCTTAGCGGCCATGGCTCATGGGCCCAGCCGCTCCGCGGCATGTGGGATCCTCCCAGACCGGGGCACGAACCCGTGTCCCCTGCATCGGCAGGCGGACTCTCAACCACTGCGCCACCAGGGAAGCCCCATCATGACCATCTTTGCTCTCAGCTATAACTGTAAACTCTGTAAGGGTTGGGACCAGCTTTATTTTGTTCACTGTGGTATTCTCACACACGGCACGACAACTAGCACAGAGTTGGTGCTCAATAAATATTTGTTGAATGAATGAATGAATCATTCCATGGTCACTCAGTGTCTAGTATAGTGCTGGGAACTATTCAAAGAGCTAGGCATTATTCTAAGATGTTTACATGTATTAACTCCTTTAATCCTTACTACCACCCTGTGAGATGGGTGGTATTAGCTCCATTTTACAGATGAGAAATGAAGGTGAAGAACCTAGGCAGTCTGGCGCCAGAAACCTTACTCTTATCCCCTACACTATACTGCCCCAACGTTAGTCCCAGGAGTAAATATATTGGAACATGTGGGGATTACTGTGTTATTTTCATGGAGTCATATCTCTTGAAATTACAGGATATATGAATTTTTTATTGGTTTAGGCCTTGAATGGCGTTTTTCATGTAAACTCTGCTACAAGAAGCTCTGATCCGGAAAAAGTCATGGACTAGTATCATCAGTGTCACTTTTTTAAAAAATTTTTTTTATTTTTTAAACATTTTTATTAGAGTATAATTGCTTTACAATAGTGTGTGACTTTCTGATTTATAACAAAGTGAATCAGCTATACATATACATATGTTCCCATATCCCCTCCCTCTTGCATCTCCCTCCCTCCCACCCTCCCTATCCCACCCCTCTAGGTGGTCACAAAGCACCGAGCTGATCTTCCTGTGCTCTGCGGTTGCTTCCCACTAGCGATCTATTTTACGTTTGGTAGTGTATATATGTCCATGCCACTCTCTCATTTTGTCCCAGCTTACCCTTCCCCCTCCCCGTGTCCTCAAGTCCATTCTCTACGTCTGCGTCTTTATTCCTGTCCTGTACCTAGGTTCTTCAGAACCATTTATATTTTCTTTTTCTTTTTTTTTTAGATTCCATATATAAGTGTTAGCATACAGTATTTGTTTTTCAATTTCTGACTTACTTCACTCTGTATGACAGACTCTACGTCCATCCACCTCACTACAAACAACTCAATTTCATTTCTTTTTATGGCTGAGTAATATTCCATTGTATGTGTGTGCCACGTCATCTTTATCCATTCATCTGTCAGTGGACACTTAGGTTGCTTCCATGCCCTGGCTATTGTAAATAGAGCTGCAATGAACATTGTGGTACATGACTCTTTTTGAATTATGGTTTTCTCAGGGTATATGCCCAGTAGTGGGATTGCTGGGTCATATGGTAGCACTATTTTTAGTTTTTTAAGGAACCTCCACTGTTCTCCATAATGGCTGTATCAATTTACATTCCCACCAACAGTGCAAGAGTGTTCCCTTTTCTCCACACCCTCTCCAGCTTTTATTGTTTGTAGATTTTTTGATGATGGCCATTCTGACTGGTGTGGGGTGATACCTCATTGTAATTTTGATTTGCATTTCTCTAATGATTAGTGATGTTGAGCATTCTTTCATGTGTTTGTTGGCAGTCTGTACATCTTCTTTGGAGAAATGTCTGTTTAGGTCTTCTGCCCATATTGGATTGGTTTGTTTGTTTTATTGATATTGAGCTGCATGAGCTGCTTGTATATTTTGGAGATTAATCGTTTGTCAGTTGCTTCATTTGCAAATATTTTCTCCCATTCTGAGGGTTGTTGGTCTTGTTTATGGTTTCCTTGCTGTGCAAAAGCTTTGAAGTTTCATCAGGTCCCATTTGTTTATTTTTGTTTTTATTTCCATTACTCTAGGAGGTGGGTCAAAAAGGATCTTGCTGTGATTTATGTCATAAAGTGTTCTGCCTATGTTTTCCTCTAAGAGTTTTATAGTGTCTGGCCTTACATTTAGGTCTTTAATCCCTTTTGAGTTTATTTTTGTGTACAGTGTTAGGGAGTGTTCTAATTTCATTCTTTTACATGTAGCTGTCCAGTTTTCCCAGCACCACTTATTGAAGAGGCTGTCTTTTCTCCATTGTATATTCTTGCCTCCTTTATGAAAAATAAGGTGACCATAGTTGCACGGGTTTATCTCTGGGCTTTCTATCCTGTTCCACTGATCTATATTTCTGTTTTTCTTCCAGTACTATACTGTCTTGATTACTGTAGCTTTGTAGTACAGTCTGAAGTCAGGGAGCCTGATTCCTCCAGCCCGCTTTTCTTTCTATTTGGGGTCTTTTGTGTTTCTATACAAATTGTGAAATTTTTTGTTCTAGTTCTGTGAAGAATGCCCTTGGTAGTTTGATAGGGATTGCATTGAATCTGTAGATTGCTTTGGGTAGTAGAGTCATTTTCACAATGTTGATTCTTCCAATCCAAGAACATGGTATATCTCCATCTCTTTGTATCATCTTTAATTTCTTTCATCAGTGTCTTATAGTTTTCTGCATACAGGTCTTTTGTCTCCTTAGGTAGGTTTATCCCTAGGTATTTTATTCTTTTGTTGCAATGATAAGTGGGAGTGTTTCCTTAATTTCTCCTTCAGATTTTTCATCATTAGTGTATAAGGATGCAAGAGATTTCTGTGCATTAATTTTGTATCCTGCTACTTTACCAAATTCATTGATTAGCTTTAGTAGTTTTCTGGCAGAGTGTTTAGGATTCTGTATGTATAGTATCATGTCATCTGCAAACAGTGACAGCTTTACTTCTTGTTTTCCTATTTGGATTCCTTTTATTTCTTTTTTCTTCTCTGATTGTTCTGGCTAAAACTTCCAAAACTATGTTGAATAATAGTGGTGAGAGTGGCCAACCTTGTCTATTTCCTGATCTTAGTGGAAATGCTTTCAGTTTTTCACCATTGAGAATGATGTTGGCTGTGGGTTTGTCATATATGGCCTTTATTATGTTGGGGTAAGTTCCCTCTTTGCATACTTTTTGGAAGGTATTTTTTTTTAATCATAAATGGGGGTCGAATTTTGTCAAAAGATTCTTCTGCATCTATTGAAATGATCATATTTTTTATCCTTCAATTTGTTAATATGGTATATCACATTGATTGATTTGCATATATTGAAGAATCCTTGCATTCCTTGAATAAACCCCACTTGATCATACTGTATGATCCTTTTAATGTGCTGTTGGATTCTGTTTGCTAGTATTTTGTTGAGGATTTTTGCATCTATGTTCATCACTGATATTGGCCTGTAGTTTCCTTTCTTTGTGACATCTTTCTCTGGTTTTGGTATCAAGGTGATGGTGGCTTCGTAGAATGAGTTTGGGAGTGTTCCTCCCTCTGCTATATTTTGGAAGAGTTTGAGAAGGATAGGTGTTAGCTCTTCTCTAAATGTTTGATAGCCGTCACCTGTGAAGCCATCTGGTCCTGGGCTTTTGTTTGTTGGAAGGTTTTTAATCACAGTTTCAATTTCAGTACTTGTGATGGTCTGTTTATATTTTCTATTTCTTCCTGGTTCTGTCTCGAAATGTTGTGCTTTTCTAACAATTAGTCCATTTCTTCCAGGTTGTCCATTTTATTGGTATATAGTTGTTTATAGTAATCTCACATGATCCTTTGTATTTCTGCAGTGCCAGTTGTTACTTCTCTTTTTTCATTTCTAATTCTACTGATCTGAGTCTTCTTCCTTTTCTTCTTATGAGTATGGCTAATGTTTTATCAATTTTGTTTATTTTCTCAAAGAACCAGCTTTTAGTTTCATTGACCTTTGCTATTGTTTCCTTCATTTCTTTTTCATTTATTTCTGATCTGATCTTTATGATTTCTTTCCTTCTGCTAACTTTTGGGTTTTTTTGTTCTTCTTTCTCTAATTACTTTAGGTGTAAGGTTAGGTTGTTTATTTGTGATGTTTCTTGCTTCTTGAGGTAGGATTGTATTGCTATAACTTCCCTCTTAGAACTGCTTTTGCTGCATCCCATAGGTTTCAGGTCATCATGTTTTATTGTCATTTGTTTCTAGGTATTTCTTGATTTCCTTTTTGATTTCTCATGTGATCTCTTGGTTATTAAGTAGTATATTGTTTAGCCTCCATTTCTTTGTATTTTTAACAGATTTTTTCCTCTAATTGATATCTAGTCTCATAGTCTTGTGGTTGGAAAAGATACTTGATATGATTTCAATTTTCTTAAATTTACTAAGGCTTGATTTGTGACCCAAATATGATCTATCTTGGAGAATGTTTCATGAGCACTTGAGAATAAAGTGTATTCTGTTGTTTTTGGATGGAATATCCTATAAATATCAATTAAATCCTTCTTGTTTAATGTATCATTTAAAGCTTAACTATTTCTTTTCCCATATTAGGGAAGTTTTCAACTATAATCTCTTCAAATATCTTCTCAGTCTCTTTCTTTTTTTCTTCTTCCTCTGGGACGCCTGTAATAGGAATGTTGTTGCATTTAAGGTTGTTCCAGAGGTCTCTGAGACAGTCCTCAATTCTCTTCATTCTTTTTTCTTTATCCTGCTCTGCAGTAGTTATTTCCACTATTTTATCTTCCAGGTCACTTATCCGTTCTTCTCCCTCAGTTACTCTGCTGTTGGTTCCTTCTAGAGAATTTTTTTTTTTTTTTTTTTTTTTTGCGGTACGCGGGCCTCATCACTGTTGTGGCCTCTCCCGTTGCGGAGCACAGGCTCCGGACCTGCAGGCCCAGCGGCCGTGGCTCACAGGCCCAGCCGCTCCGCGGCATGTGGGATCTTCCCGGACCGGGGCACAAACCCGTGCCCCCTGCATCAGCAGGTGGACTCTCAACCACTGCGCCACCAGGGAAGCCCCTTCTAGAGAATTTTTAACTTCATTTATTGTGTTGTTCATCACTGTTTGTTTGCTCTTTAGTTCTTCTCAGTCCTTTTTAAATGTTTCTTGTATTTTCTCCATTCTATTTCCAAGATTTTGGATCATCTTTACTATCATTACTCTGAATTATTTTTCAGGTTGACTGCCTACTTCCTCTTCATTTGTTTGGTCAGGTGGGTTTTTGCCTTGCTCCTTCATCTGCTGTGTGTTTCTCTGTCTTCTCATTTTGCTTAACTTACAGTGTTTGGGGTCTCCTTTTAGCAGGCTGCAGTTTCGTAGTTCCTGTTGTTCTTGGTGTCTGCTCCCAGTGGCTAAGGTTGGTTCAGTGGGTTGTGTAGGCTTCCTGGTGGAGGGGAGTAGTGCCTGTGTTCCGGTGGATGAGGCTGGATCTTGTCTTTCTGGTGGGCAGGACTGTGTCTGGTGGTGTGTTTTGGGGTGTTTGTGACCTTATGATTTTAGGCAGCCTTTCTGCTAATGGGTGGGGTTGTGTTCCTGTCTTGCTAGTTGTTTGGCATAGGGTGTCCTGCACTGTAGCTTGCTGGTCGTTGAGTGGAGCTGGGTCTTAGCATTGAGATGGAGATCCCTGGGAGAGCTTATGCTGTTTGATATTATGCGGAGCCAGGAGGTCTCCAGTGGACCAATGTCCTGAACTAGGCTCTCCCCCATCAGAGGCACAGGCCTGACACCTGGTTGGAGCACTAAGACCCTGTCAGCTACACAGCTCAGAAGAAAAGGGAGAAAATAAAAAATAAAAGAAAGAAAATAGATCATAAAATAAATAGTTATTAAAATAAAAAATTTAAAAATATATTATTAAATAAAATAAAAATGTAATTTAAAAAGATAAAAAATAAAATAAAAAATAATTATTAAATTTAAAAAATTTTTTATTTTAATAACTTTATTTTCTTTCTTTCTTTTTTTAAATTTGCATCTTTATTGGAGTATAATTGCTTTACAATGGTGTGTTAGTTTTTGCTTTATAACAAAGTAAATCAGTTATACATATACATATGTTCCCATGTCTCTTCCCTCTTGCATCTCCCTCCCTCCTACCCTCCCTATCCCACCCCTCTAGATGGTCACAAAGCACCGAGCAGATCTCCCTGTGCTATGCGGTTGCTTCCCACTAGCTATCTATTTTACGTTTGGTAGTGTATATATGTCCATGCCACTCTCTCACTTTGTCACAGCTTACCCTTCCCCCTCCCCATATCCTCAAGTCCATTCTCTCGTAGGTCTGTGTCTTTATTCCTGTCTTACCCCTAGGTTCTTCATTTTATTTTTTCTTAAATTTCATATATATGGGTTAGCATATGGTATTTGTCTTTCTCTTTCTGACTTACTTTACTCTGTATGACAGACTCTAGGTCCATCCACCTCATTACAAATAGCTCAATTTCATTTCTTTTTATGGCTGAGTAATATTCCAATGTATATATGTGTCACATCTTCTTTATCCATTCATCCGATGATGGACACAGGTTGTTTCCATCTCCAGGCTATTGTAAATAGAGCTGCAATGAACATTTTGGTACATGACTCTTTTTGAATTATGGTTTTCTCAGGGTGTGTGCCCAGTAGTGGGATTGCTGGGTCATATGGTAGTTCTATTTGTAGGTTTTAAGGAACCTCCATACTGTTCTCCATAGTGGCTGTACCAATTCACATTCCCACCAGCAGTGCAAGAGTGCTCCCTTTTCTCCACACCCTCTCCAGCATTTAATGTTTCTAGATTTTTTGATGATGGCCATTCTGACTGATGTGAGATGATATCTCATTGTAGTTTTGATTTGCATTTCTCTAATGATTAATGATGTTGAGCATTCTTTCATGTGTTTGTTGGCAGTCTGTATCTTCTTTGGAGAAATGTCTATGTAGGTCTTCTGCCCATTTTTGTATTGGGTTGTTTGTTTTTTTGTTATTGAGCTGCTTATAAATTTTGGAGATTAATCCTTTGTGAGTTGCTTCATTTGCAAATATTTTCTCCCATTCTGAGGGTTGTCTTTTGGTCTTGTTTATGGTTTCCTTTGCTGTGCAAAAGCTTTGAAGTTTCATTAGGTCCCATTTGTTTATTTTTGTTTTTATGTCCATTTCTCTAGGAGGTGGGTCAAAAAGGATCTTGCTGTTATTTATGTCATAGAGTGCTCTGCCTATGTTTTCCTCTAAGAGTTTGATAGTTTCTGGCCTTACACTTAGGTCTTTAATCTATTTTGAGCTTATTTTTGTGTATGGTGTTAGGGAGTGATCTAATCTCATACTTTTACATGTACCTGTCCAGTTTTCCCAGCACCACTTATTGAAGAGTCTGTTCTTTCTCCACTGTACATTCCTGTCTCTTTTATCAAAGATAAGGTGACCATATGTTTGTGGGTTTATCTCTGGGCTTTCTATCCTGTTCCATTGATCTATCTTTC
The DNA here is from genome assembly GCF_964374135.1 of Grampus griseus. NCBI lineage: Eukaryota > Metazoa > Chordata > Mammalia > Artiodactyla > Delphinidae > Grampus > Grampus griseus. The sequence continues at coordinate 129,618,471 of NC_139017.1, forward strand.
TGTTTTTGTGCCAGTACCATACTGTCTTGATTACTGTAGCTTTGTAGTATAGTCTGAAGTCAGGGGGCCTGATTTTTCCACCTCCGTTTTTCGTTCTCAAGATTGCTTTGGCTATTCGGGGTCTTTTGTGTTTCCATACAAATTATAATTTTTTTTGCTTTAGTTCTGTGAAAAATGCCAGTGGTAGTCTGATACGGATTCCATTGAATCTGTAGATTGCTTTGGGTAGTAGAGTCATTTTCACAATGTTGGTTCTTCCAATCCAAGAACATGGTATATCACTCCATCTGTTTGTATCATCTTTAATTTCTTTCATCAGTGTCTTATAATTTTCTGCATACAGGTCTTCTGTCTCCTTAGGTAGGTTTATTCCTAGATATTTTATTCTTTTAGTTGCAATGGTAAATGGGAGTGTTTTCTTGATTTCACTTTCAGATTTTTCATCATTAGTGTATAGGAATGCCAGAGATTTCTGTGCATTAATTTTGTATCCTGCTACTTTACCAAATTCATTGATTAGCTCTAGTAGTTTTCTGGTAGCATCTTTAGGATTCTCTATGTATAGTATCATGTCATCTGCAAACAGTGACAGCTGTACTTCTTCTTTTCCGATTTGGATTCCTTTTATTTCCTTTTCTTCTCTGATTGCTGTGGCTAAAACTTCCAAAACTATGTTGAATAAGAGTGGTGAGAGTGGGCAACCTTGTCTTGTTCCTGATCTTAGTGGAAATGCTTTCAGTTTTACACCATTGAGGACGATGTTGGAAGAGATTAAAAAATAAAATAAAATATAATTATTAAAATTTTTTGAAAATTAAAAAGTAATGAAAAAGGAACAAAAAGAAAGAAGAGAGTAACCAAACCAAAAAACAAATCCACCAATGATAACAAGTGCTTAAAACTATACAAAAACAAACAAAGAAACAAACAAAAATGGACATCCAGAACCCTAGGACAAATGGGAAAAGTAAAGCTATACAGAGAAAATCACACAAAGAAGCATACACGTACACAATCACAAAAAGAGAAAAATAAAAAATATATGCATATTGTTGCTCCCAAAGTCCACCACCTCCATTCTGGGATGATTCATTGTCTATTCAGGTATTCCACAGATGCAGGTACATCAAGTTGACTGTGGAGATTTAATCCACTGGTCCTGAGGCTGCTGGGAGAGATTCCCTTTCTCTTCTCTGTTCGCACAGCTCCTGGGGTTCAGCTTTGGACTTGGCCCTGCCTCTGCGGGTAGGCCACGTGAGGGTGTCTGCTCTTCACCCAGACAGGATGGGGTTAATGTAGCAGCTGTTTCGGGGGCTCTGCCTCACTCATGCCGCAGGGAGGGAGGGGTACGGATGCGGGGCGAGCCTGCGGCAGCAGAGGCCAGTGTGACCTTGCACCAGCCTGAGGCACGCTGTGCGTTCTCCTGAGGAAGTTGTCCCTGGATCACGGGACGTTGGCAGTGGCGGGCTGCACAGGCTCCCAGGAGGGGAGGTGTGGATAGTGACCTATGCTTGCACACAGGCTTCTTGGTGGCGGCAGCAGCAGCCTTAGCATTTCATGCCCATCTCTGGATTTTTCGCTGGTAGCTGAGGCTCGCGCCCGTCTCTGGAGCTCGTTTAGGTGGTGCTCTGAATCCCGTCTCCCCGCGCACCCCGAAACAATGGTCTCTTGCCTCTTAGGCAGCTCCAGTCTTTTCCCCGGACTCCCTCCCGGCTAGCCGTGGCGCACTAACCCCTGCAGGCTGTGTTCACGCCGCCAATCCCAGTCTTCTCCCTGGGATCTGACCTCCGCAGCCCAAGCCTCACCTCCCAGCCCCCGCCTGCCCCGGTGGGTGAGCAGACAAGCCTCTTGGGCTGGTGAGTGCTGGTCTGCACCCATCCTCTGTGCGGGAATCTCTCCACTTTGCCCTCCACACCCCTGTTGCTGTGCTCTACTCGGTGGCTCTGAAGCTTCCCCCCTCCGCCACCCACAGACTCTGCCCGCGAAGGGGCTTCCTAGTGTGTGGAAACCTTTCCTCCTTCAAGGCTCACTCCCACCGGTGCAGGTCCCGTCCCTATTCTTTTATCTCTGTTTATTCTTTTTTCTTTTGCCCTACCCAGGTACGTGGGGAGTTTCTTGCCTTTTCAGAAGTCTGAGATCTTCTGCCAGCGTTCAGTAGGCGTTCTGTAGGAGTTGTTCCACATGTAGATGTATTTTTGTGGAGGAAAGTGAACTCCACGTCTTATTGCTCTGCCATCTTGAAGGTCTCTCCCTGTGTCACTTCTAAACAGGAAGGGCAACCAGAGGGACTTCCAGAAATATAAGGGAGTTTCAAGGAGGCTGGGGTCCTCTCTCTGAAAGATCAATGAAGAGGCCGCATCTGACTGTGAGCGTGTAGGTTAACAAACTAGTTGGAAGCATTGCTAGTAAATATCACTTATAAGTAACATCTGCTTTAATTCACATCCTTTCAGAAAGTAACAACATATTAGCAAGCTCAGGTAATTGAGCCCCTAACACCTGCAGGTGAGAAAACACAGATGGAATCCCTGCACTAACAGGAGATTTTTTACATGGGAACCGGGCAAAGTAGAAAGGAGTGGTTAAAATCACATGGCTCTTCCCAGCTATCGTGTTCATGATTGCTGCAGAAAAAAACATCCCCCGAAAACGTACTGAGGCTGCCCCTAGATCTAACACTTCACTGCTTGCTTGATGCCATGTCAATAATAGGAGCTTTGCCCGTGGGGCCCATACTGAATTGTATTCCTTAACCATGTGTGCTGCTTGGCTGTTTTGTTATGTTGAGCCACCAAAGCCTACCGAGCAGCCCCTGGGTGCCAGACACTGAGCAAGTCCAGTAGATGCTGTTGGCACCCCACTCGTATCCCTTGGCACTCACCTCCATGTTCTGAAGGTTGCTTATAGCAAGCACCTAGGACTCTGTCTGAGGGCTTTTTAAGGACCCAGTAGCATGTTTGGTCTGGGAGGAGACCAAGTCAGAAAAGCTGGAGAGCTCATGCCCCCAGGAGCAGCTCTCAACCAACAACAGATGGGAAGTTGGTGGATAAATGCCCCAGCTTCCCCACCCCTTAGTGGGACAACACTGGGACATATTCTACACTGTCCCCATAGTTCTCCAGAGGGATTGATATCTTGTTTCATAACACCCTTCTTATTAGCTTCTTTCCCTCTGCTGTTTCCCCTCCCCAATACCCTCCGAATGTTCTCTGGGACCATTTCCCAAATAAACTACTTGTACTTGAATGCTTGTCTGAGAGGCTCCTGCTGGGGAACCCAGTTTCATACTTGTAGAATAAGTGATCTTTAAAATGACGTTTGTGTATCTATACAGTTACAGAAACACCATAAAATGGAATTTTCTCTAAGCCAGGGTCTTAGATCCCTAATGGTTTGTATTCTGAGAAAATACTTCTATAATGTATGTGTGTTGGTTTGTATCATTCCTGTGCACCTGGGTTCCTGTATGCACGTCCCCCCATGGGCAGTCTGGCCTGCAGTCAGGGTGAACAAGCACCCTGGCATTCCTGCTCTGAAAGCCTTTGGTACGTGTACCTTTCTCAGAGCACTTTCAGGATTTATTTGTTTCTCTTTTGCTCCCTGATGCCCACCACATGTCCTTGGTGGTGGTCCCCATTATTTTCCTGTGCTGACATGAAAACAATTCTTTATTGTATACTTTTTTTTTTTTTTTTTTTTGCGGTACGCGGGCCTCTCACTGTTGCGGCCTCTCCCATTGCAGAGCACAGGCTCCGGACGCGCGGGCTCATTGGCCATGGCTCACGGGCCTAGCTGCTCCGCGGCATGTGGGATCTTCCCGGACTGGGGCACGAACCCATGTCCCCTGCATCAGCAGGCAGACTCTCAACCACTGCGCCACCAGGGAAGCCCTCGTATACTTTTTTTGACTACGTTTTCAAAGGTTGCCTCTAAACTCTATGAAGGCAGGGAGCTTTCTGTTTTGTTCACCAATGTATACCCAGTACAACACAGTGCCTGCCACATAATGGGTGTCAGTCAATGTGTTGAATGAATGGATTGTTGGATTACATGACTAGGAGCTCCTTATAGAGAAAGTCAAGGCCTTATGAATCGTATCACAGCACTTGGCCCAGCATCTGGTAAACACCATTAGAAGTTCATCAAACAAATTATTTTTTAGAAGCTCAGCGTTAAAGAATAGCCTCTAATAGTGACAGAAGGGAATTAGAGCAGAATGTTTAGTACCCTTTATATTTCTCTTTTCTTTGTTGCCACTTTTCCTCAAATAGAAAATCATTTCCATAAATGCAAGTGGTCATCAATCACAGTGCTTCTACGTCAATCACCCTTCCTACTTCTCGGCTGTCTTGGGCAGCTCCCAGAAGTCCTTTCAGTTGCATCTCAGAGGCTCAGAAGATGGCTAGGACTGAAAGCCAAGTTCATGTTGAATAAAGCAGCCACTGCCAGTGTAATTACCCAAATGAGAGCCTGGCTAGACTGCCAAGGGTTAGCCTCTCGATTCCTCTCACAAGTCCAGTTTTGACAGGTGGTCAGGTTACTATCAAAAATGAGATTATCTTTCTTCAAAGTGAGTTGCTAAATATCCCAAAGAGAAGCCATATAAGAAAGCTAGCTCCCAGGACCTGTGAAAGCAGCATGCTTGCATCCACACCAGCTGTAACTTGGGTCCTCTCTTGGCAGGACTCCCATCAGAGTAGAAGCTTTCTGAGGAGATGCTTTAATCTCCTGTAAGAAGCTCTGTGTTGCTGGAAGGTCACAAACCTTGGGCACGAGCTGGAAAATCGTTTATTCCAAATCCTGGCCTCCCAGCTGATCCTTAAGTAAACTCTCTAAGAATAGTCCTGGCTTTATAATAAGGACTTTTGACATTTGGTTTTCAGCCTGTCCCGATGGTGAAAAACAATGACAACACCAAGAATAATAATGACGACTATTTATTGAGCTATATGTGCATTACTTCATTTAATTCACAAAACATCCCCAGGAGGTATTATTCACATTTTACAGGTGAGGAAACTGCTGCTTAAAGAGATTAATTTGTCCAAGACCACATAGCTAGTAGGTGGTAGGGCTAGGACTTCAAACCAGACACTTGTTTCCAGAACCTTCTGCTCTTGGACCCACAATCAGGACATGAAAGAGCAAAGTCCTCTGGAAGACTAGAAAGCCACATCCTTTTGCAATTTGAGTCTAAAATATGGAGCCTCACACAGAGCCTTCTTTGTTGCTTCACAACAGATCTTATATGGCAGATGAAGGATGTAATACTGAAAGGGAAGATGAGCAAGTAAAATCTCAACTTCTTATTGCTTGTGAGGAAATCCATTAATGTATTTATTTTATAACCTGATGGTAGATAAGTGTGACAACCATGCAGAGCAGAAACTAGAAGTCCAATCTCTTCACCCCCTTACAATAGGTTACTCTTAGGGCTGCAAGTGGCAAAACCAATACCCCAGAATGTCTACCAGAGCCAGAATGTGAGTACCTCTTCTTCTTTCTTATTTTAGTCATATTATGCTAGATTGTGCAACAATAATGAATAAACTCCAAATTCAGTGGCTTAAAACAATAAAGGTTCATTTCTTACCCCTGCTGCCTGTTCTTAGCAGCCCTTCTTCTCCTGATTGTCTCACACAAAGATCTGGGCTGATGAAGCCTCCCACACCTGGAATGTTGATGGTTGCTATCTATGTGGGAGAAGAAAACTTGGCAAATCACTCACTAGCTCTTACAGGTTCCTGCCTGCAAGTGACACCTGTCACTTTTGCTCACAATTCATTTTTTTTTTAATATTGATGTATTTATTAGTCAAGTACTAATAGTGATTATACAGTTTTTACTCTTCTTTGTACGCGGGCCTCTCACTGTTGTGGCCTCTCCCATTGTGGAGCACAGGCTCCGGATTGCACAGGCTCAGTGGCCATGGCTCACAGGCCTAGCCGCTCTGAGGCATGTGGGATTTTCCCGGACTGGGGCACGAACCCACGTCCCCTGCATCGGCAGGCGGACTCTCACCAACTGCGCCACCAGGGAAGCCCCACAATTCATTTTTTAAGGCAAATCACATGGACCCAGTTAACTTCAAGTGAGTGGGGAATTTGCTTAGAATGAGAAGAAATTGAAATATTGGTAAACAGCATTAATGACTCTAAAATAAAATCCTTCAATCATACTCAAATATGCTTAACCAAGAACAGATAAAATTGTTCACTTAATAAAATAGATCTTGATTATTTCAAGCAGTAATCATGTAATCCACCATAATATTTATTTCCTTTGCCCACTGTTTGTCTATTGGTCAGTCTCTCCCACATAGCCCTGAGCTTTTGAGGGCAGTGATGGGTCTTATTTATCTTTGATTACTTAGTGTTCAGTACAGTGTTAACAGCACGTGCATTAGTCACCTTGGGCTGCAATAACAAAATACCATAGACTGGGTGACTTAAACAACAGAAATTAATTTTCTCACAGTTCTGGAGGCTAGAAGTAAGATTAAGGTGCTGGCACAGTTGGTTTCTGGTGAGAGCTCTCTTCCTGGTTTGCAGATGGCTGTCTTCTCATTCTGTCCTGCAATGTCCTTTCCTGGATCCATGCACATGGAGGAGAGAGAGGGACAGAGAGAACTCTCTGGTGTCTCTTCTCAAAAGGATACTAATCCTATTGGATCAAGGCCATCCTTATGACCTCATTTAACCTTAATTACTTCCTTACTCCAAATACAGCTGCACAGGGGTTAGGCCTTCAATATATGAATTGTAGGGAGACACAAACATTCAGTTTATAACAGCATGGTAAGCTTCAATGTTTCTTGAATGAGTGGATGGATGAATGAATGAATGATTCCAGCTAACCAATAGTCTTCCTTTAGTGCCCATCCCCGGAGCGCATGCCACTTTTCCCCATCTTCCTCTCCTCATTTTCCACTCTCTTGCACCCTTTCTTCAGTTGTGAGGCCCATTCATCCTTCAAGACCCAACTAGAATATTGCTGCCCTGAGGAAACCCTTCCTGATCTACATACCCTCCTGTACCTTCCCAAGCCTAACTAGTTATTTCCTCTTCTCTTCTTCTGGACGACTTGATACCTCCCTTGGTTAGTGTACTGATCACATATAATTAGAATTTTTTACACAGTAGACTACCTCACACACTGGTCTGTGAGCCCCTACAGAGCAGGGACTAGGAAGTGGGAGGTGCCTGGCAGTGGCTATAGGGCCTGATTCATGTAAGTGCTCAGAATGTGTTGGTCAAATAAATACATGGATGAATGTGTCTTCTGAATTATTTGCCTTTTTTATGTTAGCCTTCTACTGTGAGTGTGTGTACCCCTGTGAGTGTGTGTGTGTGCAGTTTACCTACGAGACTAGGGCAGTCAGTAACTGCAGGAGGATTGGAACACCCGTCATGCTTGTCATTAAAGCACATTCAAACACATACAATGGAGGCAGCCGGTCTTGTTGTCTCATCTTTGCTTGATTCAGTCTCAGCTAAGATGCCCATGTGGCACCTGCAGGCTTGAGGCCGTCTCTTCAGAATCTGAGCAGTCCTCCAGGATGGCAGGGAACACACCTATTTACTACTATCCCCAGAGCCCAGCGTGAAGCATGGCACATAGAGAGCATTTACTAAAGGTTTGTTGAATGACTGAATTAAGCCACCAAGGCCCTGGAAAGGCAGGTCAAAGAGCATCATTTTCAGAGATTTCAGACTTTAAAGAGGAAAAGATTTTGGCATCATTGAAGCCTTGACTTAGAAGACACTCATGTCAGATATGCTTGGCTGGATCTCAAACTGTGTTATTCCCAAACCTTTGAGGAGATATGACTGTTTCTCCTACTCACAGAGATCTCGGGGATAGAGAGCCCCCAGTATTTCAGCCTGCAGTAGCATCACTGACGTGAACACAGGCTACGGTCTCTTTGAGGGCAAGGCCCGAATCTTTCCTCTTTGTATCTCTAGTAGAATGGCTTACAGTTCTGTCTGTCGAATGCATGGTTGGCTGTGGAGACCGTGTGGCCTTAGCTTTGTCCAGAAGGTTCCAGGGACAAAGTAACTCCCTATCGAAGTAGAACCTCAATCAATACACGTGGCAAGGAATGAAACTGTGGGTTATGTGCAAATATAAAGCATGGGAGCAGGTATGCCTGTTCTTTGTGGGAAGCAGGAGCCGGGAAGGAGGCAGGGCAGCCATCCTATGGTTTTTCCTATCGGCCTCTGCCATCGAGTCTAGTTACCCGAGGCCGCGCGCTGGGTCTGCGCGGTCCTGGCAGCCGCGGAGTGGAGGGTGAGCCCGATGGCCTCTTCAGACTATTTAGCAAGCTCTGAGATGTGTAAGCACATTATCTGCAAGGCTGGTAAAGAGCGCTTGGGGAGGATTTGTGGGTGTGTGGGAAGGACAAAGAAAAATGTTTTCTAATAAATTATTCACCGTCTCATAATCCCTTTTGGGCAGATTGTTGCTATGTTTGCCCCGCGCTCCTCGGAGCCTCTTCCCTCCGCATCCAGACGCGCAGTTTCTCACCTCCAGAGAGCAGCAGAGATCTCGGGCAGGCTGCTGCGGCTAATGGTGGCAATTAATAATTTGTCATAATCCGGAGGATGAAAGTGAAGGCGCCCCATCAGCAGGCGGGTCATGGCGCTGCTCGCAAGCAAATGAGGTGCAGGTGTGGCCTCCGCTCCGTGCTGCGCTGACACCCGGCGCGCGATGCCAGCCCCGGACCCGCCAGACGCTGGCTGCTCTCGGGGCGCAAACGGCCCCCCGCCCCGTTCACCCCCCTGCGGAGAAATCCCCGGAACGTATCAATAAATCAGAGCACTCACCACAGAACCTTCCAAACCCTTAATTGCACCCTGAACACTGTTAACTCTGCCAGGCCCAACTCGCTTGGGGTTTTTACCCACTTCCGCAGACTTGCTAAGAATTGCACACCTCAAACCCTTCACGCAGGTTGTCCCCTTTCTCCCACCCCCCGCCGTCTACCCCGTGCAAACACTGCAACCTTTAAAAGCGAACGTGGTAAATAAATAGCCTGATCTAACGGGCTCTCGGTTCCCCCAGTGGAGCTGGAGCACACGAAATCCTCGTTAGGGTTTTAGGAAACCACAAAACACAGAATCACTTATTTCCCGACAGATCCAGTCCGGTTGCCTTTCTCTTGTTTCCATTCCTGTGGGTCAGTTCTGCTTGAAATGAACCAAGTTTACAAATCTCTTCTGGTTTGTACACTCCTATTATGCATACGAGGTGATGCATTTGTAACTGTCACACAAGTCAGGGTGATCCAGCACTCTCATCTGACCCTATTCATTTAAATGGGTGCGTCTTGATGACATTGATTCATGTTATAAGTTATATCCATGCATTATAATCTTTATGTGTCATCCTACTGGTTATTTCTACTACAATGCAAAGGGGGCAGGGGGTGGTTGGAGATACAGCAAATGATGGTGAGTAGGATTTGAGAGTGCTTTGAACAATATGAAGTCCATATAAACTCCAAATCTTTCTAGATAAGTTTATTATGTGTCCCTATCATGAGAGAAGGAAATTTACATGCAGAACAGTCCTGGGAGAGGTGTCTTTTGCTGTAAATATTCTGCTAACTTATTAATATTTGGAGAATGTGTGCTTCAAATGCATGTCACACAAAACGAAAGGGGTAAGTAAACATGATTATGCATGCATGTAAGTCTTTATCAAGTTGGGGTTAATAATGTTTTAAAGCAGAACTATTTCTCATGAAAATAGCTGCTCTTAATAGCCTCTGTCTCTTTATTGTGCTTCTTACTGAAACATAAATCACTAATATGTTTTCAGCAGCAAAGTATTCTCTTTTTCCATTGTATTCACAGATTTAGTGGCATTTCAAATAGATAAACACAAGCAACATCTATCAACACTACAAAAAGGGCACCTTAATCAAAGCTCCAGGTCCCGGGTCTCAGCATCTCCATTTACCTTGAGATAAATCCATTGGTGTGACCACCACTGCACCGGGTGACAAATCACCCCAGCCGGCCGAGCAGCGCAAGGGCTTATTGGCCTTCCTTTAAGTGGTCTTACCCTTCAATGAAAAGGATGGGGCTTGTCAAGCAGGACCAGATTAAAGTTAGACAAAAAGAAATGATCTGTTATTAGAAAACTCCGATTGAGAATCACAAAACAGGAAAGAAATATGAATAAAAATTTCCAGGGGGAAGACCATCTGATCCCAACAGAAATTAACTCCCATTATGGGCGTGAGGTAATAGATGGCCTGCAGCTGGAGCTAATGGGGATTTCAGATTAAGGAGGTGTGGGGTGCAGCCAGGGGTGTTAGCAGCTGCCCTAGTGCAAAGTTCAGGAATGGCCTGGGCTCCTGTCTTCCTGGACTAGATTGTGATGGTCAGGTGAAGCAAGGAAATTACAACCTCTTGGAAGTGAGTGCTCACTCATGATTACTTGGGTACTTCCCATAAGGTTAACCCTGGCAGGAACCTTGGGGGCAGGTTGATTTCCCCATGTCTGAGACAAGGGGAAACCGAAGGCTTAATGTGACTTGCCCAAAGTCATACAGCTAAGAGCAGGGCTGAATGTAGAAGTGAGATGACCTGTCTGCTTCCAATTCACTGGGACCCCATTATTTGGCCTAATTTTGGGAGATGACCTTGTTCTGCCTCTGGATGAAAGAATCCTAATTATCCTCCCAGTTAACAGGAAAGAGAAAGCAGAATGGGGTCCCCATATTCAGTAAGCCTTCTTATTGTAGTCCTGAGTTAAAGACTGATGCTTCTTATACTGGTAACAGTAGCTAAGGCTTTCCGGTTCTTACTAGTGCCAGGCATTGTCTATGCGTTATCTCATTTTATCCACAGATAGCTACCACCATCATCATCCCCATTTTACAGATGAAGATATGGAGACCTACAGAACGTAAGCAACTTGCCCAAGGTTGAATAATAAATGGAGGAGTTTGTTTTTGAATTAAGTAGCCTGGCTTGAGAGTTTGTGCTCATAAGCACTATGCAAGACTTCTAGGCAAGACTTACATTTCTTGTAAGGAAAGCTTGTGCAAACAAATAAAATTTAATAAACAAAATGTGTGTGATAACATATACACAAAAAGGGTGAAAACTTGGGTGCTAAGGAAAAGGCATGAGATTCCACTGTCTAGGTCCCTGACATAAATAAATAAAATACCTTCTGGTTTTCCACCAGACCTTCAGATTCTCCTCTGAGAAAAGGATTAAAAAATTAGGCTACCAAGGCACTGATGACCAGTTTTATTATTTTTTTAAAATGTATAAGCTATAGGGACTTCCCCGGTGGTCCAGTGATTAAGACTTCGCCTTCTAATGCAGGGGATGTGGGTTCTATCCCTGGTTGGGGAGCTGGGATTCCCACATGCCTCGTGGCCAAAAAACCAAAATGTAAACAGAAGCAATATTGTAACAAATTCGATAAAGACTTTAAAACATTGGTCTATATCTAAAAAATCTTTTAAAAAATATATAAGCTATAGGAAGATATATTGCATAAGTATTCATACAGAAGGTAGTGCAAAATAACAGTGTATTTGGAAGCCAGCAGTCCTGGGTTCAGATCCCAACTCTGTCATTTCTAGCTCAAGTGATTTTTTTTTTCTCTTTTTCATTTTAGTGGTCTTCTATAATCTGAATCTTGAGCGAGTTATATAACAACTCCATGCCTCAGTTTCCTCATTTGTTAAACAAAGATATAATGGCGAACTCACAGAGTAGTTGTGCAGATTAAACGAGATGATGGATGCCAAGAGCTCCGCAGAATTCCTCTGGAAGGGTAAACACGTGGCAGCAGGCTATGCTGCCAGTCTGTCGGAGAGCTGAGAGTCGCCCTCTGCTCATTTCTTGTCCAGCGTCATAGGAAGGTGCTGACCCTAGAGGTACTGAATGAACCGTGGCCTTGTCCACACTCTGCCCAACCTCCAAGGAATGCATAAAACTGCAGTGAAGCTTCTGGATACTGAGCCTCCACAAAGATATTGAATATTTGGAAATTGCCTAATTTTTCAGTTCCTTATTTCAGGCCTCATGACAGGTGAGTACAGGCAGGGATTCTCAAAGATGAAAGAAGGCAAGATATCTAGATCACTAGAGAGAAGGAAATGGTAAACACACAGCAAAGGAAATTAAAAAAGGAATCCCAATCCCTCTATTTGAGAAAGCCAGACCAGCTGGATTTGTCCATCCAGTGAGTTAATAGGTCCATTGGATCTAGCAGTACAATAAGATGCCACAAATATCAATAAAGTCTGCTGCATTTCTTAGGGCTAAATCTGAGAAAACAGGTTTAAAGGTACCAAGCTGGTCATCGTTACATTTGATTTGTAAATATGTCTTATTATGATAGCATTTATGGGGGCCATTGTGTCAAGAGCTTGTTTTCTTTAATTATTTACACAAAGAATCAAGCTAGGTAAAGGAATGCTTCATATTCATTCTAATCTCAGAAATTTGTATCTAATAATATCAGGGGAAGTACTATGTGCCAATTACTAGTGGCTGCATTCATCAATACAACTGCAAGGGCATATTCTCTGTGTATAACTGTGTAATTCAATCCAGTTTAACAGGAAAAATAAAATGTCTATATCAAACATTTCTAATGTCTAAAATGGTCCAAGCACGTACTATGTTTCATTTTTATTTAAAGGCACTAGAATGTGCAAGGCAACCGTGATAGATAATTACAGGCACAGCTACTGATATATTTTGCATTTGTGTCTGTGCCTGAATACCTACTGCCTTCTTGATAAACTTCAATTAATATGCCTTCAAGTATTCTCAGTGTAATTTTCTGATTAAACACATATACCAGACTCACCACCAACTCATTAATTTCACATAGATTGAATGTTAGTGTTTGTATGCAGTTAAATGTGAGAAGCAGGACATCCAATAATCACTTTGCGTTTAATATGAACAGAGATATTTTTTTGATTCAGTCCAAACCAAATCCCTAGGGCATGAAGAAGGTGGTGACTGAATTCTGTGGCTTCAGAATTTGCACATTTAATGGGAAACAATTTCAAAGCCTCTGCTGGTCATTGGAAAGGCTGTTCCATTCTGCTTTTTCCACAGAGCAAAATCTTTCTGAGAACAATGCGTGTTATTGATAGGTTTAAAGCACCTCAGGTGCTTGCCCATTGTGTGTATTGCTGTCACTCTGTCTTCTGAGCAGTGGGGAAGCAGTGATGGATAACATAGAGAATAGTACATGATTCTTGATTGAATGCAAAGCTATAATTCAGTCTTGGGGTTCTGCTGATGTCACAGTGCATGAGACTACAGCTCAAAGCGGTTTTATTCTTTTTTTTTTTTTAAAAACCAGGCAATCCTTGTACTCAGGTATGGAGCCAGTGGATCAAGACACGAACTCCAGTCCTCCTTGAGTGGTTTTTAAGGAGAAAAATCTCTTGGGGGTGTAATCTTCTAGGTCGAGGTCTTCTGGGCCCTCAGGTGGGCAACAAGAGAAACTAGCATAGAGCCTGCTGCTGGCTCCTATCCAGTTCGCTCCTTGCTTTGTTTTGTGACATGTGAATGAAAACTCTCAGATATGGAGAATAGAACGCCCTCCTGCTGACCCTTCAAGATGTCTTCGCTCTTTTTCATAAAAGTAGTATTTTATTTTATTCATTTTTGCTGTTGCTGTTGGTTATCCGTTTTATTTTATCTTTCTTCAGTCTGTTCTCATTAGTTATTTTATACATAGTAGTGTATATATGTCAATCCCAATCTCCCACTCCATCCCACCCACCCTCCCCCCTTGGTATCCGTACGTTTGTTCTCTATGTCTGTGTCTGTATTTCTGCTTTACAAATAAGTTCATCGATACCATTTTTCTAGATTCCACATATATGCCTTAATATACGATATTTGTTTTTCTCTTTCTGACTTACTTCACTCCTTCAAGATGTCTTCTAACCCAGGGTTTCCAAAATTTTCCAGTGAGAAGTATTGTCTGAGAGCCCTTCCCAAGACTCACCCCTGGGGATTCAGATTCAGTGGGTTTAGGATGCAGCTTGAGAATATGTGTATTTAACACGTAGTACAAGCTGATTCATTAACAGAGTTTGCAAACATCTTCATCGGTGTCTTGCCTCAGAATTTCTTCTGCACTTGCAAGCTGCTTTACACAATTTAGCAATCAATATAGTATTAGTTGATGTTGCTTCCAGTTAAATGAGAATATCTTTGCAAAGGATTTAACACATAAACACTTAGTATGTCTCAATAAATGAAAAATTCTCCCCTTCTTCTTTTAGTTGCCTCATCTATAAGTAATGTGTCCTCCCAACCTCAGTGTTAACAACTGAAGAGTGAAGATCAGGCTGTGTATTTCCTCTGCAGGCCCTGAAGTATTAAAGTATTTGAAAGTGATGCATTAATTGATTGATGCTATCAAAGGTAGGATGAGACTGGCAGATCCTTTTCTGTTCATACTTCTTTTTAATATCTAGAGCTATAATACTTCCAAGGCTTATCAGGGAGTGAGTCTCTTTTCAGGATTAGTTTACTGAGGCCAGACTTCCCTTGATCCCTTGACCCTTGCACAAGTTAATAATAATAATTAATAAGAAGAAGGAGAATCAGCATCAACAACAGCAGCATTTTCGTAGTGCTTAACATGTACCAGGCACTCCTCAGTGTTTTAAGCATTGTAACTCATTTAATCCTCCCAATATATATATTTTTAATTTTTAATTTTTGGCTGCGTTGGGTCTTCATTGCTGTGCACAGACTTTCTCTAGTTGCGGTGGCTTCTCTTGTTGCAGAGCATGGGCTTTAGGCATGCGGGCTTCAGTAGTTGTGGCTCGCGGGCTCCGGAGTGCAGGCTCAGTAGTTGTGGCACACGGGCTTAGTCGCTCCACGGCATGTGGGATCTTCCTGGACCAGGGATCGAACCTGAGTCCCCTGCATTGGCAGGCAGATTCTTAATCACTGTGCTACCAGTGAAGTCCCAATCCTCCCAATATTCTTATAAGGCAGGTTCTATTATTACCATTTCGATTTTATCGATGAGGAAACTGAGGCACAAAGTTTAAAAATTTGCCTAAGGACAATAAGTAGCAAGGCTAGCATTTGAACCCACATAATGTGGCTCCACAGTGCCTTTAACTAATATTCTATACCGCCTTTACTAGGAATGTGGTTAGTCACTCATAGAGTCCTAGAACTATTATAGCACATTGGACATAATCTAATCTACACTAATTTTACAAATAAAAAGACTGAGACCAAAGAAGGGAATTGATTGACAGAATGTAAACCCACTAGATTCTCTAATCTCTGATCCTAACTTTACCCTCCTATGTGTGATTACAGCAGAGTTCGGAACATCTCTGCTGGAGCTGGTCCTGCCTAGTGCAGGCCTCCTTTTGTTAAAACTGCACAGTATTCTGGATGTTATATACCAGCAAAAAATATAAACATAAAGCTGGGCTTGCAAGAAAGAAAGGAGTGTCCCAATGCCAGTTACAAAGAGATGGCTGTCATGGGATACAGGCTGGAGTTGGAGTTGCTGTTACTGTGTAATAGATAATACAGATACAAGATCAAAAAGGTACAAAAAAATATCCAGTAAATACTAAGGCTTTTTTCTGCCCTTGAGTCCCAGAGGCAAACCAGGATTTTATACACTCTGAGACATAGTCTATGTCAATGCAACCATATACATTTATAAATTCTTTTGTTGTTGTTGTTTACACAAATGATGGCATATTATACAGATTTTTCAGTGTGTTTCTTCACTATGCAATGTATCCTGGAGATAGTTCGATATCAGTACGTACAGAGCTGCCTTATTCCTTTTACGGTTATATAATATTCTACTTTATGGGTGTATCAAAATTTGTATAAGCAGTTTCCTATCAGAGGAAAGTTGTTTGCATGTATGTTATTTGCATGTATGTTTTCGTGGCTGTACCCAAGGGGTAAATTTCCAGAAGCAGAATTCCCAGGTCAAAGAATAAATTTAAAATTTTGATCAATAAAGATTGTATTAATTCACATTCCCTTCAACAAACTTTGAAAGTGATTGTTTCCCCATATTCTAAAAAGCCAATATTTTATCCAAATTTTTGTCTTTTGTCAATCTTGTTAGTTTTCAGTTGTATTTCTTTTATTATGATGAGATTGAGTACGTTTTCATATGTTTAAGAGCCATTTTCCCCTTTCTTTAAACTGTTTGTATCATTTGCCCATTTTTACTATTGTTGAAGCATTTTATGTATTAAGAAAATTAGCTGTTTGATTATAATACATAAGGCAAGAATGTTTTCCCAGTTGATTTTCTTTTTGACTTTAAGTTAGTTTTTTCTACAAAGAATTTTGTTTAGAGTTTTTATGAGTTTAAATGTATCAAAGTGTTCTTTTATGGCTTCTGAATTTTATGTCATACTTAAAAAATCCTCCCCATTGCAAGATTATATAAAAACAAATTCTCTCAGGTTTCCTCCACAACATTTATGAATCATTAAAAACAATCTTCAATCCATCTGGAATTTATTTTAGGGCAAGATGTACAATGGATCAAACTCACTTTTTAAAACCAATTGTCACAACACCATTTGTAAAATTATCTGGGACCCATGTATATTACTGTACTAATGAGGTATGCAAAAACTGGGAAAATGGTGACCACTAAGAGTTGTTCCTAATTAGGTAAATTTTGAAAGAGAGAAAGAGGGAGGTGGAGCAGGGAATAAGAGACAGAGAGAGAAAGAGGACAATATTTGGCCAGGAGTCCGAATTTAGAATGGAGAGTAGGAAAAAAGATATAGTAGGCTTACAATGAATTGATTAAGATTGACTCCATGGAGGATGGCTCCTCTACCTTTTTTGAAAATCAGAATCTACATTCTGGAGATAATTCTGCTTTTCTGAGGAGAAGAAAAAGGGGAAAAATTATTTGATAGGTCTGCGATGGCATAATATTTTTATATATTAACTGAATTTTTCTTTTTTCATATATTAACTGTATGTTTTGTTTTTAGCAGGTTCTTTATTTCCCGAGGTACCATTCCCACATTCAGCTAGATTGTGAATTAAGGTGGGCTGCAGAAGAAAAACAATTTTTAAAATTATGCTTAAATAAACATACCATAAAATGTATCTTTTTGACCATATTTTTTTGAATTACATTTCATTTTTATTTTATTATTTTTAACATCTTTATTGGACTATAGTTGTTTACAATGTTTGTCAGTCTCTGCTATATAACAAAGTGAATCAGCTATACGTATACATATATCCCCATATCCCCTCCCTCTAGCATTTTCCTCCAACCCTCCCTATCCCACCCATCTAGGTGGTCACAAAGCACCGAGCGGATCTCCCTGTGCTTTGCAGCTGCTTCCCACTAGCTATCTATTTTATATTTGGTAGTGTATATATGTCCATGCCACTCTCTCATTTTGTCCCAGTTTACCCTTGCCCCTCCCCATGTCCTCAAGTCCATTCTGTACGTCTGCATCTTTATTCCTGACCTGCTGCTAGGTTCTTCATAACCATTTTTTTTCCTTAAGATTCCATATATATGTGTGAGTGTATGGTATTTGTTTTTCTCTTTCTGACTTACCTCACTCTGTATGATAGTCTCTAGGTCCATCCACCTCACTACAAATAACTCAATTTTGTTTCTTTTTATGGCTGAGTAATATTCCATTGTATATATGTGCCACATCTTCTTTATCCATTCATCTTTCGATGGATAATTAGGTTGCTTCCGTATCCTGGCTATTGTAAATCGAGGTGCAATGAACATTGTAGTACATGAGTATTTGTGAATTATGGTTTTCTCAGGGTATATGCCCAGTAGTGGGATTGCTGGGTCGTATGGTAGTTATATTTTTAGTTTTTTAAGGAACCTCCATACTGTTCTCCATAGTGGCTGTATCAATTTACATTCCAACCAACAGTGCAATAGGGTTCCCTTTTCTCCACACCCTCTCCAACAATTATTGTTTGTAGATTTTTTTGATGATGGCCATTCTGACTGGTGCGAGGTATTACCTCACTGTAGTTTCGATCTGCATTTCTCTACTGATTAGTGATGTTGAGCATCCTTTCATGTGTTTGTTGGCAGTCTGTATATCATCTCTGGAGAAATGTCTGTTTAGGTCTTCTGCCCATTTTGGATTGGTTTGTTTGTTTTTTTGATATTGCGCTCCATGAGCTGCTTGTATATTTTAGAGATTAATCCTTTGTCAGTCGGTCCATTTGCAAAGATTTTCTCCCATTCTGAAGGTGGTCTTTTCGTCTTGTTTATGGTTTCCTTTTCTGTGCAAAAGCTTTGAAGTTTCATTAGGCCCATTTGTTTATTTTTATTTCCATTTCTCTAGGAGGTGGGTCAAAAAGGATCTTGCTGTGATTTATGTCATAGAGTGTTCTGCCTATGTTGTCCTCTAAGAGGTTTATAGTGTCTGGCCTTACATTTAGGTCTTTAATCTATTTTGAGTTTATTTCTGTGTATGGTGTTAGGGAGTATTCTAATTTCATTCTTTTATATGTAGCTATCCAGTTTTCCCAGCACCACTTATTAAAGAAGGTATTTTTTCTCCATTTTATATTCTTGCCTCCTTTATCAGAGGTAAGGTGACCATAGGTGCGTGGGTTTATCTCTGGGCTTCCTATCCTGATCCATTGATCTATATTTCTGTTTTTGTGCCAGTACCATACTGTCTTGATTACTGTAGCTTTGTAGTATAGTCTGAAGTCAGGGGGCCTGATTCTTCCACCTCTGTTTTTCTTTCTCAAGATTGCTTTGGCTATTTGGAATCTTTTGTATTTCCATACAAATTGTGCAATTTTTTGTTCTAGTTCTGTGAAAAATGCCATTGGTAGTTTGATAGGGATTGCATTGAATCTGTAGATTGCTTTGGGTAGTAGAGTCATTTTCACAATGTTGATTCTTCCAATCCAAGAACATGGTATATCTCCATCTCTTTGTATCATCTTTAATTTCTTTCATCAGTGTCTTATAGCTTTCTGCATACAGGTCTTTTGTCTCCTTAGGTAGGTTTATCCCTAAGTATTTTATTTTTTTTGTTGCAATGGTTAATGGGTGTTTCCTTAATTTCTCTTTCAGATTTTTTGTTGTTACTGTATAGGAATGCAAGGGATTTCTGTGCATTAATTTTGTATCCTGATACTTTACCAAATTCACTGATCAGCTCTAGTAGTGTTCTGGTAACATCTTTAGGATTTTGTATGTATAATATCATGTCATCTGCAAACAGTGGCAGTTTTACTTCCTCTCTTCCAATTTGGATTCCTTTTCTTTCTTTTTCTTCTCTGATTGATGTGGATAAAACTTCCAAAACTATGTTGAATAATAGTGGTGAGAGTGGGCAACCTTGTCTTGTTCCTGATCATAGAGGAAATGGTCTCAGTTTTTCACCATTGAAAACAATGTTGGCTGTGGATTTGTTATATATGGGCTTTATTATGTTGAGGTAGGTTCCCTCTATGCCCACTTCCTAGAGAGTTTTTATCATAAATTGGTGTTGAAATTTGTCAAAAGCTTTTTCTGCATCTGTTGAGATGATCATATGGTTTTTATTCTTCAATTTGTTAATATGGTGTATCACATTGATTGATTTGCGTATATTGAAGAATCATTGCATTCCTGGGATAAATCTCACTTGATCATGGTGTATGATCCTTTTAATGTACTGTTGCTTTCTGTTTGCTAGTATTTTGTTGAGGATTTTTGCATCTATATTCATCACTGATATTGGCCTGTGGTTTTCCTTTTTTGTGACATCTTTGTCTGGTTTTGGTATCAGGGCGATGGTGGCCTCGTAGAATGAGTTTGGGAGTGTCCCTCCTTCTGCTATATTTTGGAACAGTTTGAGAAGGATAGGTGTTAGCTCTTCTCTAAATGTTTGATAGAATTTGCCTGTGAAGCCATCTGGTCCTGGGCTTTTGTTTGTTGGAAGATTTATTTTTAATGATTTTTAAAAATTAATTTATTAATTTAATTTTTATTTTTGTCTGTATTGGGTCTTTTTTGCTGCACACGGGCTTTCTCTAGTTGCAGTGAGCGGGGGCTCTCTTGGTTGAGGTGCATGGGCTTCTCATATTGGTGGTTTCTATAGTTATGGAGCACGGGCTCTAGGGCCCACAGGCTTCAGTAGTTGTGGCATGCAGACTTCAGTAGTTGTGGCTTGTGAGCTCTAGAGCGCAGGCTCAGTAGTTGTGGAGCATGGGCTTAGTTGCTCTGTGGCATGTGGGATCCTCCCAGACCAGGGCTTGAACCTGTGTCCCTTGCATTGCCAGGCAGATTTTTAACCACTGCACCACCAGGAAGCCCTATTGGAAGATTTTTAATCACAGTTTCGAGTTCAGTGCTTGTGATTAGTCAATTTATATTTTCTGTTTCTTCCTGGTTCAGTCTGAGAAGGTTGTACTTTTCTAAGAATTTGCCCATATCTTCCAAGTTTTCCATTTTATTGGCAAATAGTTGCTTGTTGTAATCTCTCATGATCCTTTGTATTTCTGCAGTATCAATTGTTAATTCTCCTTTTTCATTTCTAATTCTGTTGATTTGAGTCTTTTCCCTTTTTTTCTTGATAAATCTGGCTAATGGTTATCAGTTTTGTTTATCTTCTCAAAGAATGAGCTTTTAGTTTTATTGATCTTTGCTATTGTTTCCTTCATTTCTTTTTCATTTATTTCTGATCTGATCTTTATGATTTCTTTCCTTCTGCTAACTTTGGGTTTTTTTGTTCTTCTTTCTCTAAGTGCTTTAGGTGTAAGTTTAGGTTCTTTATTTGAGTTGTTTCTTGTTTCTTGAGGTAGGATTGTATTGTTATAAACTTCCCTCTTAGAACTGCTTTTGCTGCATCCCATAGGTTTTGGGTTGTCGTGTTTTCATTGTCATTTGTTTCTAGGTATTTTTCGATTTCCTCTTTCATTTCTTCAGTGATCTCTTGGTTATTTAGTAGCGTATTGTTTAGCCTCCATGTGTTTCTACATTTTAGTTTTTTTCCCCTATAATTGATATCTTGCCTCATAGGGTTGTGCTCGGAAAAGATACTTGATACGATTTCAATTTTCTTAAATTTACCAAGGCTTGGTTTGTGACCCAAGATACCATCTTTCCTGGAGAATGTTCCATGAGCACTTGAGAAGAAAGTGTATTCTGTTGTTTTTGGATGGAATGTCCTATAATTATTAATTAAGTCCATCTTGTCTAATGTGTCATTTAAAGCTTGTGTTTCCTTATTCATTTTCATTTTAGGTCATCTGTCCATTGATGAAAGTGGGGTGTTACAGTCCCCTAGAATGATTGTGTTACTGTTGATTTCCCCTTCTATGACTGTTAGCATTTGCCTTATATATTGAAGTGCTCCTATGTTGGGTGCATAAATATTTATAATTGTTATATCTTCTTCTTGGATTAACCCTTGATCATTGCGCAGTGTCCTTCTTTGTCTCTTGTAATATTCCTTATTTTAAAGTCTATTTTGTCTGATATGAGAATTGCTACTCCAGCTTTCATTTGATTTCCATTTGCATGGAATATCTTTTTCCATCTCCTCACTTTCAGTCTGTATGTGTCCCTAGGTCTGAAGTGGGTCTCTTGTAGACAGCATATAGACAGACAGTCAGTCTATGTTTTTTTTTGTTGTTGTTTTTTTCAGTCTATGTTTTTTGGTGGGAGTGTTTAATCCATTTACATTAATTACATTAATTATTGATATGTATGTTCCTATTACCATTTTATTAATTGGTTTGGGTTTGTTATTGTAGGTCTTTTCCTTCTCTTGTGTTTCCTGCCTAGAGAAGTTCCTTTAGCATTTGTTGTAAAGCTGGTTTTGTGGTGCTGAATTCTCTTAACTTTTGCTTATGTATAAAGCTTTTAATTTCTCCATCGAACCTGAATGAGGTCCTTGCTTGGTAGAGTAGTCTTGGTTGTAGGTTTTTCCCTTTCATCACTTTAAATATGTCCTGCCACTCCCTTCTGGCTGGCAGAGATTCTGCTGAAAGTTCATCTGTTAACCTTATGGGGATTCCATTTTCTGTTATTTGTTGTTTTTCCCTTGCTGCTTTTAATATTTGTTCTTTGTATTTAATTTTTGATAGCTTGAGTAATAGGTGTCTTGTCATGTGTCTACTTGGATTTATCCTGTATGGGACTCTCTGCACTTCCTGAACTTGATTGACTATTTCCTTTCCCTTGTTAGGGAAGTTTTCAAATATAATCTCTTCAAATATTCTCTCAGACCCTTTCTTTTTCTCTTCTTCCTCTGGGACCCCTATAATTCAAATGTTGGTGCATCTGATGTTGTCCCAGAGGTCTCTGAGACGGTCCTCAATTCTCTTCATTTTTTTTCTTTATTCTGCTCTGCAGTAGTTATTTCCACTATTTTCTCTTCCAGGTCACTTATCCGTTCTTCTGCCTCAGTTATTCTGCTATTGATTCCTTCTAGAGAATTTATAATTTTATTTATTGTGTTGTTCATCATTGTTTGTTTGCTCTTTAGTTGTTCTAGGTCCTTGTTAAACGTTTCTTGTATTTTCTCCATTTTATTTCCAAGATTTTAGATCACATTTATTATCATTACTCTGAATTCTTTTTCAGGTAGACTGCCTATTTCCTCTTCATTTGTTTGGTATGATGGGTTTTTAGCTTGCTCCTTCATCTGCTGTGTGTTTCACTCTCTTCTCATTTTGCTTAACTTATTGTGTTTGGGGTCTCCTTTTCACAAGCTGCATGTTCGTAGTTCCCGTTTTTTTCGTGTCTGCCCCCAGTTGCTGAGGTTGGTTCAATGGGTTGTGTAGGCTTCCTGGTGGAGGGGAGTAGTGCCTGTGTTCTGGTGGATGAGGCTGGATCTTGTCTTTCTGGTGGGCAGGACTGCGTCCGGTGGTGTTCTTTAGGGTGTCTATGACCTTATGATTTCAGGCAGCCTCTCTGCTAATGGGTGGCATTGTGTTACTGTGTTGGCAGTTGTTTGGCATAGGGTGTCCAGCACTGTAGCTTGCTGGTCGTTGAGTGGAGCTGGGTGTTTGCGTTGAGTTGGAGATCTCTGGGAGAGTTTTCACCGTTTGATATTACATGGAGCTAGGAGGTCTCTGATGGACCAATGTCCTGAACTTGGCTCTCCCACCGCAGAGGCATAAGCCTGATACCTGGCCGGAGCACGAAGATCCTGTCAGCCACATGGCTAAGAGGAAAAGGGAGAAAAAATGAAAGACATTTCCCCCACACCAACCCCCTCAGAAAAGTGAAAGAGAAGAGCTTTTATTGTATTTCCATCTCTAATACTGTAATTATGGGTGCCATACGCAAGACGCATATGATAGGCACAGCAACAGTGCACCTCCATGTGGGCATTGAGAGCCATTTACATTAGATTGTCCTGTTACAGTAGCTGCAGGCAAGTAAAATGTCTATTACTGTTATATTGCCTTTGCTTTCATTCTACATATACCTGCTGCTGAGCATCTGGTCTCGTATTAAAGAACGAGAGCACTTTGATGTTTTCTCTGGAACTTCAGTTGTTTTTAATTTAACAAACATTGGGTCTCCCTGGCCTTCTTCCCCCAACAGTCCCAGAGACTAGACAGAGAAACCTTGGCATTAGCTGAACAAAACGCAGTCATGGCAAAGACTGCCTTGGCTTTCAACAGACAATCAAACAAACAAAAGGCTGGTCTTTGCAATACCAAGGTAATCACTCTTCAAAGAGAAGTCCATGAAGTTTTACCCGGGTTTACTAAGGATATGGTCATTGCAGTTCACATCAGCCCATCTCCTGCCACCCCAAGACACTACATATGTCATCAGCCCCATTGCTGCTGCAGCTAGTCATTGTCTGAGGCCCAACCATTCAGTTACCTAATCATTGTCTTTGGAAATCTTGAGCTGAGTAGACAACCCTTTACGTTAGCTTAAATAACAACAACAAAAAAAATGTTAAATACAGTAAGAGGCAATATCATATATTTAGTTTATTGGAAAGCTGTCTGGGCTTAGACCAAGCTAGGTGGGAGGACTGGCTGTCACTTACCAGCTTTGGTTGTACCATTTGACCTCTTTGTGCTACATTATGAAATTCAGACAGCATGTGTGAAGCTTAAGAGGTGGGCCATCGGATTCAATCAGAAAAGAGTGTGACCCTCAACGCTGCCATTTGTCAACTCTATGACATTGGGCGACTTACAAAACCATTCTATGCCTCGGATTTTTTCATCTGTAAAAGGGGTATCTCCTACTTAGGGTGACTGTGAGGGTTAAACATGATGCTTGTAAGCACTCAGGAGAGTGCCTAGCCCATAGGAGCGTTCCATAAGAAGAAGCTATCATTATTACTAAGTGAGAAAACCTCTGTGAAGCCACTGGTAAACTGCTATGGTTATACAGTCAGTTGTCAAATGAGTGTGCTGATGACTGGTAGTTTCAGAATTGAGGGCCAAGTGATCTCTATGGGAAGGTACACACTGAGCTTGGCTTTGAAGAGGTCTAGAGTTGGATGGACGGTTGGGGGTAAAGAGGATATGAAAAGGAGGAGAATGGCTTCATCAAGGGCAAAGAAGCAGGAATGTACATGGAATAATTTATGAACAGTGAATATGGCAGTTCATTGGAACAAAAGATTCACATGGGGTGGAAGGAGGAGGAGAGAAGTAAGTAGCAGGAAATAGGGCTGGGAAGGAATACTGGGAAAAGCTGTGAAAGCTTTCCCAGAATAATGAGTTTGGATGATCCCAGGGCAGTAGTGTACATGGAATATTTTTGAGTAGTGAGAAGACATAATGAAAGGAAGATTATTCTATACAGTAGTGATACGCAAGATGGAACGCTAATCTCAGAAGTTCTTTTTTTCTATTTTATCTGTGAATAAGAGTATGTAAACTTCGAGGATGTTCAGTGGCCTTTAACAAGGATTTGTAAAATATTAACACTCCTAGTGTTTATCCATAACTTAATAACCATCAAATATTAATATTTCTATAGCTAACATTAAAAACTAACATTCGTGTAGCACTTTACAGTTAATGTAATATTGAGTAGCCCATTATAGTCATAAAAAGATAAAATCCCAGGATGCTCTTGCCATGGGGAGTTGTCTAATAGGGCCACAAAAAGTAACTTAGAGGTGATAACTTTGGGGTGGTGGGTCATATTCTTTTGGAGTAGTTTTTTACTCTAGAAGATTTTCCTTACTGACAAAAATTAAAGAATAGTAAACTGGGAACTGCAAGAATTAGAATTACAGAACAAAACTGGTAAAGATTTAAACTCTTAACTTGGAAAAATTATAATCTGATATTGTCTGAAATAATTTTAAAGATCTAGCACCCAGGAGACCACATTTTCAAATCTCACCTATATGGGACAGAAAAGAGAATTAGAAGGGAATGTGCAACAACAATGACAAAATAGAGGTCTGAACGGGGTAGTTTTCTACTGAGGAGGGATTAGAGTCATTACCAAAACCAGAATGCATATTATTTGTAGATTATAATATTGATGATAGCAAAAATTACTATTTGTTGAGCAACAAGTTAGGGTCATCCTAGAAGCATTTAGTCTTATTTCACTCTCATAACAACCTATCATCTGCATCTTACAGATTAGGAAATTGAGGTTAGTGTGACAATAACTTGTCCAAAGTTATACAGCTAATGAATGTAGGACTGATTTAAAGGCAGCTATCTGACCTCCAAACTCACTCTCTTTCTACTGCACCCATTCAAATGTACAGGCATGCACACACATGCACACACACACACACACACACACACACACACACTTCCTAAAGTTGCATAAATATAATTAACATGTTCTCATGTGAAGAGTCAATAGTTACCCATTGACAATTACCCATCCAGGTGATGTCAGAATGCACTGTCCTGGGACTCAGGAGGGACAAGCCAGGTAAGCCAAAGCCCTTTCAGAAGAAGGCCTAAGTCAATGCCTTGGATGAGTCCTTCTCGCACTTATCCTTGTACTTATTCACTGTCCTCACACTATCCCTGTGTGGTCAGCAGGGTAGGTATTGTTTTTCTCATTATATACGGAGAACACTGAGTCCTAGAGGCTAAGTGACTCCCCCAAGGCCATACAGCTAGTATGTGATGGGTGGGACTCACGCAGGTCTTGTGACTCCAGATCTAGACTCTTCTTACAACCCAGGTGCTTCTAGAAGGTGCATCCACTTAGTATTTTAAGTATAAAATCCGGGTTTAAATCCAAATACTACTGTGGCAGAGGTATTAAATTCCACTGATATTCAATGTTCCCTTATGTAAAAAAAGATAGTAGATTGATGTGAAGATTAGGTGAAAGAAAGGAGAACGCAGTTCGTTGTTACTTCAGTCACGTATATTAGGTCCCGAGCTTGCTACAGGTCATTTATTTATGCAAAAGGATTTGTTAACCACCTCCTATGTGCCAGGTATTGTGCTAGGTGCTGGAGACACAAAGATAACTGTGTTATTTATATTTGAAGTTTTAGCACTGAGCACAATGGCAGGCAATGGTAGGAATGCACAAATTTGATATGAATGGGGTGGATAAAAGTAGATGAATAAATGAACAAATTAAACATAAATGAGAGGAATTTTTAAACTTGTATATCAAAATACATCCATTCAACAAGCATATTGCACTATCCTGGATGCTATGGAAGACACAAGGATAAACAAAATACATGTTTTATCCTCAAAGAACAGCAGGGCATAGTGGGAAGAACATGGGATTCGGAGTCAGAAGACCTGTATCTTAAATCTTGATTCTACTGCTTACTAGCTTAGCAACTTTGAACACATTTCTGGGCCTCAGTTTTACCATCTGTAAAGTGAGGGTAACTGACGTTTCATGATTATTGAGAGGAATAGCATTTGTAACAGTGCTTTGAGAATTGTTACATAATGTTTTCATTATTATGTAAATATTCCATAAACATTTGCTACTGGCTATAAAATCCAAGTTTATTGGGGTGCTTGGAGAATTGCTTTAATTCCCTAATTTGCTTTGGTGGTGAAAACTCTGCTGAAGGTCAGGAGTGATGGGACGAATGTGATTGGTATTATCATCGATTGCTTTCTTCTTCCCTGGAATCCACTCAAGACAATCATAGAAGCAGTTGCTCTAAAGGGCTTGTTAAGTTAAAAGGAGATGTGTCCACTAATCAAAGATAAAGGACCAGTAACAAGTTTGAGCCCTGTGTCTAATGGTAACTAATTAGTTATAAATTCATTGTTTTATTTTATTGATTTATTTTTATTGAAGTATAGTTGATTTACAATGTGCTAGTTTCAGGTGTACAGCAAAGTGATTCAGTTATACATATACATATTCTTTTCCCATATAGGTTATTACAGAATATTGAGTATAGTTCCCTGTGCTATACAGTAGGTCCTTGTTGCTTATCTATTTTATATATAGTAGTGTCTATATGTTAATCCCAAATCCCTAATTTATCCCTCCTCCCCCACCTTTCCCCTTTGGTAACCATAAGTTTGTTTTCTATGTCTGTGAGTCTGTTTCTGTTTTGTAAATAAGTTCATTTGTATCACTTTTTTTAGATTTCACATATAAGTGATATCATATGATATTTTGTTTTAAATAACACTGAGCTACAGATTTTCTGTGCCTTTTGCCTTTCTCTCTGATTCAGGACTGAGTCTAGTCAATTAATATGTATCAGTCACCCATCATTTACTGGACTAGGGAATACTCCCTTGAGTAAGCCATGATCCCTGCCTTCAAGGATCGTGCATGTGAGTCAGACATGAATGTAACTAATTACGATAAAGTATGAACACTTTACAACAGAGGTATGAAACAATCATCATAGCAAAAAGAGGTGTGATTGACCAGCTTTCCCATGAAAAGCAGTGAAGATTTTATAGAGGAGGTAACACCTGAAAGGGCCTTAATGTAAGAATAGGAGTTCAGGGCTTCCCTGGTGGCGCAGTGGTTGAGAGTCCGCCTGCCGATGCAGGGGACGTGGGTTCGTGCCCCGGTCCGGGAAGATCCCACCTGCCGTGGAGCAGCTGGGCCCGTGAGCCATGGCCGCTGAGCCTGCACGTCTGGAGCCTATGCTCCGCAATGGGAGAGGCCACAACAGTGAGAGGCCCACACACACACACACAAAGAATAGTGGAGGGAGAGGGCACTCCAGACAGAGAAAACAGCAAATGCAAAAGCAAAGAGAAACGAGAGAGTGTGAGAGTGCTTGACTTGTTAGGATGGATGTTGAAGAAGTGACTCAGGATGGGGCTGGTAGGTCAGGATCAAATTATGGTGCATCTTGAAAGTCATGCTGAGGACTTGGGGCTCTAGCTTATGAATCAGCATCCCCAGCACCTAGCAGAGTTCCTAAAAGTAAATGCCAATAAATATTTGTTAAATGAGAAAACTACAGTTAGTTATAGTAACTGAAATGGTTTCCCCTTTATCCAAGTATCCCAACTCTCCATTCCTTTAGACTTTGAAAGAAGGAAAAATGTTTACCAAAAAAAGAGTGTCATCGGGAAAGGAAGAGAGAAAAGCAAGCAACATGAAGGGAGACGGTGCAGATGATGGAGCAGAAGAAAGCCACCAATAAGTAATGGCATGCAACAAACACATGAAAGGATGCTCAATATCACTAATCATTAGAGAAATGCAAATCGAAATTACAGTGAGGTGTCACCTCACACCTGTCAGAATGGCCATCAACAAAAAATCTACAAACAATAAATGCTGGAGAGGGTGTGGAGAAAAGGAAACCCTCTTGCACTGTTGGTGGGAATGTAAATTGATATAGTCACTATGGAGAACAGTATGGAGGTTCCTTAAAAAACTAAAAATAGAACCACCATATGACCCAGCAATCCCACTACTGGGCATATACCCTGAGAAAACCATAATTCAAAAAGAGTCATGTACCACAATGTTCATTGCAGTTCTATTTACAATAGGCAGGACATGGAAGCAACCTAAGTGTCCATCGACAGATGAATGGATAAAGAAGATGTGGCACACACATACAATGGAATATTACTCAGCCATAAAAAGAAACAAAATTGAGTTATTTGTAGTGAGGTGGATGGAGCTAGAGTCTGTCGTACAGAGTGAAGTAAGTCAGAACAAGAAAAACAAATGCCGTATCCTAACACATATATATGAAATCTAAAAATAAAAAACAAGTGGTTCTGATGATCCTAAGGGCAGGACAGGAATCAAGATGCAGACGTAGAGAATGGACTTGAGGACACGGGGAGGGGGAAGGGTAAGCTGGGACGAAGTGAGAGAGTGGCATGGACATATATACACTACCAAACGTAAAATAGATAGCTAGTGGGAAGCAACCGCAGAGCACAGGAAGATCAGCTCGGTGCTTTGTGACCACCTAGAGGGGTGGGATAGGGAGGGTGGGAGGGAGAGGTAAGAGGGAGAGGATATGGCGATATACATATATGTATAGCTGATTCACTTTGTTATAAAGCAGAAACTAACACACCACTGTAAAGCAATTATACTCCAATAAAGATGTTAAAAAAAAAAAAAAGTAATGGCACGGGACTTGTTGCCGGACCCCTGATGTGAAATCGTGCCTAGCTATTTACTATCTATGAAAACTTTGGCAAGTCAAGTAACTACCTGAGCTTCAACTTCTATGTTGATCAATGGGAGTGGGAGGTAGTAATCCTTACTAAAATAAAGCATTGTGAGAGGGATCAAACCAGATTTCTAAAGAAGCTCTTTGAAGAGGCAAAAATTATGCACATTTTGGGCAAACCTGACACCATTCAAGTGAAGTTAAGGGTCTCTGGGTGGAGGAGTGTGGGGTAAAGAATTACACACGGACTCAAGACACGGAACGTGACAGCCCAGGATGACTGATTCCAGTTTTCAAGAGCAGCGAGAGCCTTGCTAACACTGGCAAATGATTGCCATTTCCCTTGTCAGGCAGTGACAGGAGTTAGTTGACCTGAAAATTCACTAATAGTTCCATTAGAGAAGCCTTGGAAGTAGCCATCTTTTTACTCATCCTGGTCAATTAACAATGAATTAATGCCAGACGTATTTTTCAGTTGAGCTGAATGCTGATTTTCCCCCATTTTGCTAAAGATATCCTTTTATAGCAGGACAGCTGGCTGGGAATTATGCTGCTTTTCTTCCCAAGGCTGCTCTGGAGTATTTCTGAACCAATGTCAGCTCTGGGCATTGATGAGGTAGCAGGTCAAATCCTGACTTTGACAGAGGATACCCAGGTTCAAGTGCCGGCTCCTCCACACACCAGCTTCATGTTCTTAGAAAAATAACTAAAACTTTATGAAGCTCAGTGTTCTCACATGTAAATTGAAAGGGGAGAGATGAATGCTAAGGTCACTTTCAGCAATAAAATGCCGTGAGAACATTTTAAAGTGGTTTTAGGCATGTTGGTGTTATGGCGGGCTGGACTTGGCGAATGTGGGAGGAGCTCTGCACTTCTATGTACTCAGAACTAGGAGTCAGGACACTGCGTTAAGCCTTGACCCTCGTTTTAGTTCAGTGGTTCTCAACCAGGGGAGGTGGGTGAAGGTGGGGTGTGAGGGGGATTTTGCTCCCCACTGAATATTTGGCAATATCTGGAGACATTTTTAGTTGTCACTATTGGGGGTGTTACTGGCATCTAGTGGGTAGAGACCAGGAAGACTGCCAAATATCTTCCAGTGCACACGACAGGTCCCCTCAACAAAGAATTATCCAGCCCAAAATGTCAGTGGTGCCGAGGTTGAGAAAAACCTGCACTGGTATATTGGATAGTTTTGGTCAAGTCACAGCTTTTTGGTTTTTGTTCTCAGTGTCCTCATTTGTAAAAGACAGATGATAATAATATCTGCCTCTATCATCTCACAAGGTCGACAACCAAATTAGGTAACAAATCAAAAGTGCCTTGAAATTTAATGTGCTTCAAAATGGAGGAATATTATCCTCATTATTAACCAACTTTTGCTGTTCCATGAGCCACTTCATTGGGGTCTATCCTCTTATTCTTCTCATGAACATGTGGTCTAAGATGCTTCTCCAGTTTGTGGCAATGACTTCAATATTTGACCTTGTTAGATTAATTAAACAAGGAGGCCGTTAGACTAATGCCATAGCAGCCTGCACAAGCAAACCAACATCTGAGGCTGTGCTTTCCTCAAGGGTATGTAATTGAAACCTAAGGACACCCAGTCACAAACAGCCAACTAGGCTTTAAGCTATAACCAATCAATAATTTCCTTACTTTGCTTCCATGTTTTCTTTCCCCAGCTCCTGTTGGTGGAATGATGTTCCAAGCCACTTCCACTTTGCTGCCACCTGATTCAAACTCATATTTGCTCAGATAAACTCCTAAAATGTTTAATATGCCTCAGTTTACCTTTTAACAACCTCCAGGAGTTATGAACCTTGCTCCCGAACTCAAGTATTCAAGAAATATATTTTATGCTTTTATTGTTAAAGTATATTCCTATTACAAGCCCCCATCTGGCATGGGCCAAACTCTCAACCTTGGACAGTGATTCACAATTTAAAAGTTATACTCCACTTATATTATTATAAAATATTGGCTATATTCTCCATGTTATACAATGTATATTTGTAGCTTATTTTACACCTAGTAGTTTGTATCTCTTAATCCATCCCCCTTTATTTCCTCTCCCCCCTTCCTCTCCCCACTGGTAACCAATAATTTTTTCTCTATATCTATGAGTCTGCTTCTTTTTTGTTATATTGCCTAGTTTCTTTTATTTTTTAGATTCCACATCTAAGTAATATCTTACAGTATATGTCTTTCTCTGTCTGACTTATTTCACTTAGCATAATGCCCTCCAAGTCCATCCACGTTGCTGCAAATGGCAAAATTTTGTTCTTTTTTAATACTGCTACTTGAGTAGTATTCCATTGTGTATATATACCACATCTTCTTTATCCATTCATCTATTGGTGGACACTTAGGTTGCTTCCATATCTTAGTAATTGTAAATAACACTACTAAGAATATTGAGGTGCATGTATCTTTTTAAATTAGTGGATTTTTTAAAAAAATTATTTATTTTATTTTTAGCTGTGTTGGGTCTTCATTGCTGCATGCGGGCTTTCTCTCGAATTAGTGTTTTTGTTTTCCATTTTTGTTTTCAGATATATACCCAGGAGTGGAATTGCTGGGTCATATGGTAGTTCTTTTTTTAGTTTTAGACTTCCCAAAAGGCAAGAAAATCCCCATGTACCTGGGTAGGGCAAAAGGAAAAAGAAAAAAAAAGAGACAAAAGAATACAGAAGGGACCTGCACCACTGGGAGGGAGCTGTGAAGGAGGAAAATATTCCAAACACTAGGAAGCCCCTTCACTGGCAGAAACGAGGGGTGGACGGTGGGGGAAGCTTCGGAGCCACGGAGGAGCGCTCAGCAACAGGGGTGCAGAGGGCAAAGTGGAGAGATTCCCACACAGAGGATCGCTACCGACCAGCACTTACCAGCCTGAGAGGCTTTGCTCACCCACCGGGATGGGAGGGGGCTGGGAGTTGAGGCTCAGGCTTCGGAGCTTAGATCCCAGGGAGAGGACTGGGGTTGGCAGCATGAACACAGCCTGAAGTGGGCTAGTGCACCATGGCTAGCCGGCAGGGAGTCTGGGAAAATGTCTGGACCCGCCTAAGAGGCAAGAGACATTGTTTCAGGGAGCGCGAGGAGAGGGGACTCAGAGCACCGCCGAAACGAGCTCCAGAGACTGGCGCGAGCCACGGCTATCAGCGCAGACCCCAGAGATGGGCATGAAATGCTAAGGCTGCTGCTGCAAGCACAGGTCACTGTCCACACCTCCCCTGCAGGGAGGCTGTGCAGCCCTCCACTGCCAGGGTCCCGTGATCCAGGGACAACTTCCCCGGGAGAACACACGGCGCGCCTCAGGCTCTTGCAACGTCACACTGGCCTCTGCCACCGCAGGCTCGACCCGCATCCTGCCCCTCCCTCCTCCTGGCCTGAGTGAGCCAGAGCCCACTAATCAGCCGCTGCTTTAACCCGCTCCTGTCTGGGCAGGGAACAGATGCCTGAGGACGATCTACATGCAGAGGCAGGGCCAAAACCAAAGATGAACCCCGGGAGCTGTGCAAACAAAGAAGAGAAAGGGAAATCTCACCCAGCAGCCTCAGGATCAGCGGATTAAATCTCCACAATCCACTTGATGTACCCTGCATCTGTGGAATACCTGAATAGACAATGAATAGTCCCAAAACTGAGGTGGTGAACTTTAGGAGCAACAGTAGCCTTGGGTTTGCTTTCTGTGACAGATTTTTTTCTGATATTTATGTCTATCTTAGTTTAGTTTTTACAGCTTGTTATCATTGGTGGATTTGTTTATTGGTTTGGTTGCTCTCTTCTTCTTTTTTTAAAATTATTTTCTTATGTTAATACTTTATTATTTTTTTTTAAATTTTTGGTTTTTTTCTTTTTTTATTCTCCCTTTTCTTCTGAGCCGTGAGACTGACAGGGTATTAGTGCTGCAGCCTGAGGTCAGGCCTGAGGCTCTGAGGTGGGAGAGCCAAGTTCAGGACATTGGACCACCAGAGACCTCCTGGCCCCACGTAATATCAATCAACGAGACCTATTCCAGAGATCTCCGTCTCAAGAGCAAGACCCAGCTCCACCCAATGGCAAGCAAGCTCCAATGCTGGACACCCTACGCCAGACAACTAGTAGACAGGAACACAACCCCACCCATTAGCAGAGAGGCTGCCTAAAATCATAAGGTCACAGACACACCAAAACACATCACCGGATGCAGTCCTGCCCACCAGAAAGACAAGGTCCAGCCTCATCCACCAGAACACAGGCACCAGTCCCCTCCACCAGGAAGTCTACACAACCCACTGAACCAAACTCAGCCACTGGGGGCAGACACGAAAACAACGGGAACTACGAACATGCAGCCTGTGAAAAGGAGACCCCAAACACAATAAGTTAAGCAAAATGAGAAGACAGAAACACACAGCAGATGAAGGAGCAAGGTAAAAACCCACCAGACCAAACAAATGAAGAGGAAATAGGCAGTCTACCTGAAAAAGAATTCAGAGTAATGATAGTAAATGTGATCCAAAATCTTGGAAATAGAATGGAGAAAATACAAGAAATGTTTAACGAGGACCTAGAACAGCTAAAGAGCAAACAAACAATGATGAATAACACAATAAAGGAAATTATAAATTCTCTAGAAGGAATCAATAGCAGAATAACTGAGGCAGAAGAACGGATAAGTGACCTGGAAGAGAAAATAGTGGAAATAACTACTGCAGAGCAGAATAAAGAAAAAAAATGAAGAGAATTGAGAACGGTCTCAGAGCCCTCTGGGACAACATCAAATGCACCAACATTCGAATTATAGGGGTCCAAGAGGAAGAAGAGAAAAAGAAAGGGTCTGAGAAAATATTTGAAGAGATTGTAGTTGAAAACTTCCCTAACAAGGGAAAGGAAATAGTCAATCAAGTCCAGGAAGTGCAGAGAGTCCCATACAGGATAAATCCAAGTAGACACATGGCAAGATACCTATTACTCAAGGTATCAAAAACTAATACAAAGAAAAAATATTAAAAGCAGCAATGGGGGCTTCCCTGGTGGCGCAGTGTTTGAGAGTCTGCCTGCCGATGCAGGGGACGTGGGTTCGTGCCCCAGTCCGGGAGGATCCCACATGCCACGGAGTGGCTGGGCCAGTGAGCCATGGCTGCTGAGCCTGCACGTCCGGAGCCTGTGCTCTGCAACAGGAGAGGCCACAACAGTGAGAGGCCCGCATACCACACACACACAAAAAAAAAAAAAAAAAAAAAAAAAAAATGCAGCAAGGGAAAAGCAACAAATAACATACAAGGGAATCCCCATAAGGTTAACAGTTGAACTTTCAGCAGAAACTCTGCAAGCCAGAAGGGAGTGGCAGGACATATTTAAAGTGATGAAAGGGAAAAACCTCCAACCAATATTACTCTACCAAACAAGGATCTCATTCAGATTCGATGGAGAAATTAAAAGCTTTATACACAAGCAAAAGCTAAGAGAATTAAGCACCACCAAACCAGCTTTACAACAAATGTTAAAAGAACTTCTCTAGGCAAGAAACACAAGAGAAGGAAAAGACCTACAACAACAAACCCAAACCAATTAATAAAATGGTAATAGGAACATACATATAGATAATTACCTTAAATGTAAATGGATTAAATGCTCCAACCAAAAGACATAGACTGACTGAATGGATACAAACACAAGACCTGTATATATGTTGTCTACAAGAGACCCACTTCAGACCTAGGAACACATACAGACTGAAAGTGAGGGGATGCAAAAAGATATTCCATGCAAATGGAAATCAAATGAAAGCTGGAGTAGCAATTCTCATAGCAGACAAAATAGACTTTAAAGTAAGGACTATTACAAGAGACAAAGAAGGACACTACACAGTGATCAAGGGTCAATCCAAGAAGATATAACAATTGTAAATATTTATGCACCCAACATAGGAGCACATGAATAGGTAAGGCAAATATTAACAGCCATAGGAAGGGGAAATCGACAGTAGCACAATCATTCTAGGGGACTGACACCCCACTTTCACCAGTGGACAGGTGATCCAAAATGAAAATAAATAAGAAAAGACAAACTTTAAATGGCACATTAGACAAGATGGAATTAATTAATATTTATAGGACATTCCATCCAAAAACAACAGAATACACTTTCTTCTCAAGTGCTCATGGAACATTCTCCAGGATAGATGATATCTTGGATCACGAATCAAGCCTTGGTAAATTTAGGAAAATTGAAATCATATCAAGCATTTTTTCTGACCACAACGCTATGAGGCAAGATATCAATTACAGGAAAAAAACCTGTAAAAAATAGAAACACATGGAGGCTAAACAATATGCTACTAAATAACCAAGAGATCACTGAAGAAATGAAAGAGGAAATCGAAAAATACCTAGAAACAAATGACAATGAAAACACGACAACCCAAAACCTATGGGATACAGCAAATGCAGTTCTAAGAGGGAAGTTTATAACAATACAATCCTACCTCAAGAAACAATTCAAATAAAGAACCTAACCTTACACCTAAAGCACTTAGAGAAAGAAGAACAAAAAAGCCCAAAGTTAGCAGAAGGAAAGAAATCATAAAGATCAGATCAGAAATAAATGAAAAAGAAATGAAGGAAACAATAGCAGAGATCAATAAAACTAAAAGCTGGTTCTTTGAGAAGATAAACAAAACTGATAACCATTAGCCAGATTTATCAAGAAAAAAAGGGAAAAGACTCAAATCAACAGAATTAGAAATGAAAAAGGAGAATTAACAATTGATACTGCAGAAATACAAAGGATCATGAGAGATTACAACAAGCAACTATTTGCCAATAAAATGGAAAACCTGGAAGATATGGGCAAATTCTTAGAAAAGCACAACCTTCTCAGACTGAACCAGGAAGAAACAGAAAATATAAATTGACTAATCACAAGCACTGAACTCGAAACTGTGATTAAAAATCTTCCAACAGGGCTTCCCTGGTGGTGCAGTGGTTAAAAATCTGCCTGGCAATGCAAGGGACACAGGTTCAAGCCCTGGTCCGGGAGGATCCCACATGCCATGGGGCAACTAAGCCCTTGCTCCACAACTACTGAGCCTGTGCTCTAGAGCTCATGAGCCACAACTACGGAAGTCCGCGTACCACAACTACAGAAGCCTGTGGGCCCTAGAGCCTGTGCTCCATAACAATAGAAACCACCGCAATGAGAAGCTCACGCACCACAACCAAGAGAGCCCCTTCTCGCTGCAACTAGAGAAAGCCCATGTGCAGCAACAAAAACGCAACACAGCCAAATATAAAAATTAAATTAATTTATTAATTAAAAAATATCATTAAAAATAAATCTTCCAACAAACAAAAGCCCAGGACCAGAAGGCTTCACAGGCAAATTCTATCAAACATTTAGAGAAGAGCTAACATCTATCCTTCTCAAACTGTTCCAAAATATAGCGGAAGGAGGGACACTCTCAAACTCATTCTACGAGGCCACCATCACCCTGGTACCAAAGCCAGACAAAAATGTCACAAAAAAAGAAAACTACAGGCCAATATCACTGATGAACATAGATGCAAAAATCCTCAACAAAATACTAGCAAACAGAAAGCAACAGTACATTAAAAGGATCATACACCATGATCAAGTGGGGTTTATCCCAGAAATGCAAGCATTCTTCAATATACACAAATCAATCAATGTGATATACCATATTAACAAACTGAAGGAAAACAAAAACCATATGATCATCTCAACAGATGCAGAAAAACCTTTGAAAAATTTCAACACCAATTTATGATAAAAACTCTCTAGAAAGTGGTACAGAGGGAACCTACCTCAACATAATAAAGGCCATATATGACAAATCCACAGCCAACATTGTTCTCAATGGTGAAAAACTGAAACTATTTCCTCTATGATCAGGAACAAGACAAGGTTGCCCACTCTCACCACTATTATTCAACATAGTTTTGGAAGTTTTATCCACATCAATCAGAGAAGAAAAAGAAAGAAAAGGAATCCAAATTGGAAAAGAGGAAGTAAAACTGCCACTGTTTGCAGATGACATGATACTATACATAGAGAATCCTAAAGATGTTACCAGAACACTACTAGAGCTGATCAGTGAATTTGGTAAAGTATCAGGATACAAAATTAACGCACAGAAATCTCTTGCATTCCTATATAGTAACAACAAAAAATCTGAAAGAGAAATTAAGGAAATTCCCATTAACCATTGCAACAAAAAAAATAAAATACTTAGGGATAAACCTACCTAAGGAGACAAAAGACCTGTATGCAGAAAGGTATAAGACACTGATGAAAGAAATTAAAGATGATACAAACAGATGGAGAGATATACATGTTCTTTGACTGGAAGAATCAACATTGCGAAAATGACTCTACTACCCAAAGCAATCTACAGATTCAATGCAATCCCTATCAAACTACCAATGGCATTTTTCACAGAACTAGAACAAAAAATTGCACAATTTGTATGGAAACACAAAAGATCCCAAATAGCCAAAGCAATCTTGAGAAAGAAAAACAGAGGTGGAAGAATCAGGCCCCCTGACTTCAGACTATACTACAAAGCTACAGTAATCAAGACAGTATGGTACTGGCACAGAAACAGAAATATAGATCAATGGATCAGGATAGGAAGCCCAGAGATAAACCCACGCACCTATTGTCACCTTACCTCTGATAAAGGAGGCAAGAATATAAAATGGAGAAAAAATAGCTTCTTTAATAAGTGGTTCTGGGAAAACTTGATAGCTGCATGTAAAAGAATGAAATTAGAATACTCCCTAACACCATACACAGAAATAAACTCAAAATGGATTAAAGACCTAAATGTAAGGCCAGACACTATAAACCTCTTAGAGGACAACATAGGCAGAACACTCTATGACATAAATCACAGCAAGATCCTTTTTGACCCACCTCCTAGAGAAATGGAAATAAAAACAAAAATAAACAAATGGGCCTAATGAAACTTAAAAGCTTTTGCACAGAAAAGGAAACCATAAACAAGACGAAAAGACAGCCCTTGGAATGGGAGAAAATCTTTGCAAATGGACCAACTGACAAAGGATTAATCTCTAAAATATACAAGCAGCTCATGCAGCGCAATATCAATAAAACAAACAAACTAATCCAAAATGAGCAGAAGACCTAAACAGACATTTCTCCAGAGATGATATATAGATTGCCAACAAACACATGAAAGGATGCTCAACATCACTAATCATTAGAGAAGTACAACTTGAAACTACAATGAGGTAATACCTCACACTAGTCAGAATGGCCATCATGAAAAAAATCTACAAACAATAAATGCTGGAGAGGGTGTGGAGAAAAGGGAACTCTCTTGCACTATTGGTGGGAATGTAAATTGATACAGTCACTATGGAGAACAGTATGGAGGTTCCTTAAAAAATGAAGAATAGAACTACCATACGACCCAGCAATCCCACTACTGGGAATATACCATGAGAAAACCATAATTCACAAATACTCATGTACTACAATGTTCATTGCAGCTCGATTTACAATAGCCAGGATATGGAAGCAACCTAAGTGTCCATTGAAAGATGAATGGATAAAGAAGATGTGGCACATATATACAATGGAATATTACTCAGCCATAAAAGGAAACGAAATTGAGTCATTTGTAGTGAGGTGGGTGGACCTAGAGTCTGTCATACAGAGTGAAGTAAGTCAGAAAGAGAAAAGCAAATACCATATGCTAACACATATATATGGAATCTAAAAAAAAACAAAAAAAATGGTTATGAAGAACCTAGGGGCAGAACAGGAATAGACATGCAGATGTAGAGAATGAACTTGAGGACATGGGAAGGGAGAAGGGTAAGCTGAAACGAAGTGAGAGAGTGGCATGGACATATATACACTACCAAATGTAAAATAGCTAGGTAGTGGGAAGGAGCCACATAGCACAGGGAGATCAGCTCGGTGCTTTGTGACCACCTAGAGGGGTGGGATAGGGAGGGTGGGAGGGAGGGAGATGCAAGAGGGAAGAGACATGGGGTTATATGTATATGTATAGCTGATTCACTTTGTTATAAAGCAGAAACTAACACATCATTGTAAAGTAATTATACTCCAATAAAGTTGTTTAAAAAATTAAAAATTCAAGAAAAATAATGGCATAATTCCATGACTGAGGCTATGTAGGTTAGGAATATAAACTTTTGGACTACAAAAAAAAAAGAAAAGAAAAGGAAAGCCAGAGGCTCCAGGACCCCAGAGAAACTTTTGGAAGGGAACCAGCATTGCCACCCTGAGCTGAGGACTGTCACTGGGAGCCATAAAAAATATGCTATTGGAAGGATGCAGAATGTTGTGATGTTATTATGATTAGTCCTCTACATCCCAACATATATCCCCCCCACTGCCCTATTACTATCACATAGTTACACGCACACACACACACACACACACATACACACATACATGTGAGCTCTATGAGGGCAGGGTCTTTGTCAGTCTTGGTCAACACCGTACCCCGAGAGTCTAAAACTGTCCAGAGATATTAAGGCATTCAGAGAGTACATTTGTTGAATTTACTCAGTCATTTATTCATTCCGCAGACCTGTAGTGGGTGCTTACTACGTGCTAGCCACCATGGCAGGCCTTCTTATGTGTAGTGTGTTGGGAAGAGGGCGCAGTTCTGAAACTGCCCCTGCTTTATGACCGCCAGCAATGGATGCGCCTCTCTAGGCCTTAGTTCCTTCACCCTCACAAAGAGGGACTGGCTGTATGGCTCCTCTGCCCCTTCCATGGCCACCATTTCCTGAGGATGGAGGCCGACCCTCCATGGCCGCAGGAAACAATCCAGTTCTTCAATGAACCCTTCTGTGCCCTGAGAGTTGTTGGCAAAGAGGCTGTTTGTTTAGCCAGCGGTGTTTGGTGGGCTCACACCGCAGAGGAATATTTTTCTGAACCATGGTGAGTGAAGCCTTCCTCTACGCTTCTGAGATTTCTTTCACCTTTCAGAGCTTCAAGCTTCTCTGGAGTTTGAGAAACTTGTTGTTTTTCTTCAATGTGTGTTGCATTGGGGTGGCTCCAAGCCTGGCAGGAATTTGTCTTTATTTAATTATTTGCCCAGGATGTTCCGTCTTGGAATTGCCTTGGGAGTAAGCATTACCAATTGACAGAATGGTCCATGGGAGCCTGTCAAACTGCTCCTCCAGTAGGCTTCTTGGATAGGTTAAAAAAAAATGACACCCAACTGCCAGGTACTTCTAAGCTTCCCCAGGTTTCTTGCAAAGTTGATTTTGAGTTGAGTGGCATTGACCCTCACATAGCTGATGAGAATATCGACCATAAATCCAGAGGGCAAAAAGGGAATAAGAGAAAGAAGTCACCCCTTCCCTTCTTACCCAGATGTTGCCTTTTTCTTAAAGAAAAAAAATAGTGTCTCTGAGCCCCAAGATGTGAGGTGACCCCAGGGATTGTCTCTGCCACAGTGAGTCTGTCAGGACACAGACTGACCCTAGGTCTCTGAGCAGCATCTGGTTACTGTCCACACCTGGTGGCCCACCTGATCTCTGCTAGTCCTGGCTGTTCCACTAACTGACTGTGGGACCTTGAGCAAGTTGTTTCCCTCTCTGAGCCAAAGTCTTTTCTTCTAAAGCTGAGAAGGCTGGTCCAGTGAACTCTGAGTTCTTTCCAATTTTAACGTTTTCTGTGTCTGAGACTCGGCGGCATGCTTGTGCCTCTCTTGAGACTCCCAGACTCCAGACCCTGCCTGCTGAGATCTCCTTGGATTTGATCCCTTTCTGCCTTTGACCTAGGGCAGCTGTAGGCAGACTTTTTGGGTAAAGGTCTAGATAGTAAATATTTTAGGCTTGTGGTCATACGGTCTCTGTTGCAACTACTCAACTCTGCCATCATAGCCGAAAGCAGCCATCAGCAACACATAGAGGGTTGGGTGTCCCTGTGTTCGAACACAACTTCATTTACGAAAAGAGGCACCTACCTCACTGGCAGTAGTTTGTGACTCCTGACCTAAAGTATCGTCGCGACACTCCCACCTCCTTTCATATTCCCTTCTCGGCCCCCCGTACACAGAGGTTCTGGTCCATCCTGCCCTGTCCTGCTGACTACACCCTGGCACAATGATTGAGTCATTTTGAGATGGTGATTATTTGTCCCCTTTCTAATATGTAACGGCCAAAAGGTATTGGTTTGGTTTTGTTTATTTAGCCATTTATCCACTCATCCTTTCTTCCATCCATTTCATTAAACACACATTTACTGATCATCTACCATAGGGCACACATGCCTGGGTTCTCGGAATACATGAGGATGTGTTGCC
The DNA here is from genome assembly GCF_964374135.1 of Grampus griseus. Lineage (NCBI taxonomy): Eukaryota > Metazoa > Chordata > Mammalia > Artiodactyla > Delphinidae > Grampus > Grampus griseus. Next base: position 129,660,374 of record NC_139017.1, read on the forward strand.
CATGGTTTGGTGGGGTGCCCAGCTCCATGCCACCGGGAGCCTGTGCTCTTGACGGTGAGAGCCGTCCAAGGCCCAGTCCGCTTGCTGTCCTGCTTCCTTTTTTCCCTTTTCATATTTGCCCAGGATCCTAAAAACATCTACATTCTAATTGTGTTGCCTTTATTCAATTTGTAAGTACAGCCACCTCTTCTTATCGCACCTCCACCCCCAGGTCTCTTAACTTGAGGAGGTATTTTCTCCTCAGTTAAATGAGACTTGATTATATTTTCTATCTGTCCAAAGAGGACATTACACAAAACAGCAGAAGGGACTTCTCTTACACTCTCAACAGAAGTAAATTACCTTTGGGATAGCATTGCCAACAAGGAGAACACTTCATTCTTAGAATTTCTGTATATTCATATAGAATCCCAGCTAAACCGGGGGGAAAAATGCCCAAATAGCCAGGTTAGCTGAGTCACTCCTTTAGCAAGAAGATTTCACTAACAGGAGAAAAAAAAGAGGAAAATCAATATTCCTTCGTCTAGACTAGAGAAAGTGCTAAAGTTATGTAGGTCATTAAAGAGCAATGGCTACAGATAAAAACGAATACCTCTCATCACTAGTAGTAAAGTTGCTGTTGAGTTTTATATCTCTCACCAGGAGATACACATAAATTTTCAGATATGGCAAACAAGGAAATAAAGTGACCCCCAAATCTCAGACACAGAAACTTGAGAAAAGAATGTTCTGATTTGAAATTACAATAAAAATTTATAATAAAATATACTGTGTTATTCTTTCAGGAGAAAATGATTCTTTGAATAATAACATATGATGGTGATGTCAATAGAAGTCATGATTTTGCTCAGAAAATGAATTATTTGAGTGGGTGCATCGCCAATTTCAGGCCACTGGAATTCCAGTTATTACATAATACATAATTGAGTGAATAAGTGTGCTCATCTCTTCCTCACTTTTCTCCCCATCTTTCCTTTCTCAAATGTTTATTGAACCACCCATGATGTTTTAAGCACTGAACTAGGTTCTGGAAATAAAATGAAAGATAAGACACCATCATTCTTCTGTGACACCATCATTCTTCTGTGACACAATCATTCACCAAAATCTTTCGGTGGCTGGCCCTTGCTGTTAGGGTAGTTTAAACACACTCTGTCCCCTGCCCATCTCTCCAGCTGCATCTCTCCTCACTCCTTCTCATGCTTTAGTGCTGCAATCATCTGGGCCTTCCAGTTTCCCCACATGCCCCAAGGCCCTCTTCCTTCAGCACCTCCCCACTTGGTGTTTCCTAGCCCAGCTTCCCTCCATCACCCTCCTCCCTCCCAACAACCAGAGAATACACCTTGCCCCGCCTAACTCTTAAGCAACTTTACGGTTGCAGATTAAATTTCTTCTTCAGGGAAGCCTTCCCTGACTCCGCTGACTAGGTTTGATCCCCATGTTTTTTTGCTTTCAGGTCATTCACCACAATTCAGTCATCATCTGTGTAGTTACTGCAGTTACTTGTTTACTGCCTCCACCCCCTCTTCTTTGAACACTAAACTTCAAGAGGGCAAGGACTGGTTCACCACTACCCCATGATTTCAACACAGCGCTTAGCATGTGGTGGAGAAGCCCCAACATTCCAGCATGGGGAAAGCCGACTCCAAGTACAGCCTGGGAAACCCCAAGGAAAAACGATCCAATTTCACAGTTTTGTCTCTACATTAGAGTAATAGTCTCGTAAAAGAAAAAGATGATGATAATGATTAGACATGTACACACGTGTGCACACACATACATATCCACTTTCTTTTTAAAAATTTTTTTAGAACAGTTTTAGGTTCACAGCAAAATTGAGTGGAAAGTCCAGAAGGTTCCCATGTACCCACTGTCCCCCAAAATGCACAGTCTCCTCCACCACAACTGATGAAGCTACACTGACACTTCTTTATCACTCAAAGTCCATAATTTACATTAGGGTTCCCTCTTGGTGTTGTACATTCTATGGCTTTTAACAAATGTATAACGGCATGTATCTACCATTATAGTATCACACAGAACAGTTCCACTGCCTAAAAATCCTCTGTGCTCTACCGACTCACCTCTCCCTTCCCCCAACCCTGGCAACCACTAGTATCTTTTTATTGTCTCCATAGTTTTGCCTTTTCCAGAATATCATGTAGTTGGAATTATACACTATGTAGTTTTTTCAGATTGGCTTCTTTCACTTACTAATATGCATTTTAGGTTTGTCTATCTCTTTTCATGGCTTGATAACTCATTTCTTTTTAGTGCTGAATAATATTCCATTGTCTGGGTGTACCGCAGTTTAGTTATCATTTACCGACTGAAGGACATCTTGGTTGCTTCCAGGTTCTGACAATGATGAATAAAGCCGCTATAAACAGTATAGGTTTTTGTGTGGATGTATATTTTCAACTTCTTTAGGTAAATGCCAAGGAGTATAATTGCTAGATTGCACGGTAAGAGTATGTTTAGTTTTGTAAGAAACTGACAAACTGTCTGCCAAAGTTGCTGGACCGTTTCACTCTCCCACCAGCAAAGAATGAGAGTTCCTGTTGCTCCACATTTTCGCCACCGTTTGGTGTCGCCAGCATTCTGGGTTTGGGTCATTCCAAAGGGTGTGTAGTGGTAACTCATTTTTGTTTTAAGTTGCATTTCCCTGAAGACATATGATATGGAGCATCTTTTCATATACTTATTTACTATCTATATATCTTCCTTGGGGAGAGGTCTGTTAAGGTCTTTGGGTAATTTTTTAATCAGATTGTTTCCTTACTATGGAGTTTTAAGAGTTTTTTGTATATTTTGGATCACAGTTTTAAAATCTGTTATTAACAGAGTGTCTTTTGTAAGGATTTTCTCCCAGTCTGTGGTTTGTCACTTTTCTTTTAAATTAGAAATCATGACCTTATCCTGATAATAGTCTTATACTTTCTGGATTCTTACAGTCTTCTCTGGTTTTCCTATTCCAGAGATAGGAAAAGATTTCAGAGCCTTTTTTCCCCCACGTGTTTCGTGGCAGAGTTAACTTTTATAAGTTGTCAAGTCACAGGAAGTTTTATTTGTATTTTAAAGCCAGAGGACAAAACTCCAGGCTATTATTTTGGGCCAATAACACCTAAAGACAAGTTTCCAAATATTCCTGAGACCATACATTGTAAGCAGCTTGCCTGTAATACAGCATTTAAACTGAATTACAGTTTCACTTTAACAATGAAATAAAACTATTCAACAACAAAAATAAAGCCTATTAAAGGGACACAAGAGCTCTCAGATATGCTGTCCCTTTAAAAAAAACAGCAATTGCATTATTAAGAAAATAATTATTGAATAATTAGGTTAGGATGCTAACTCAAGGTCTTTGCCACCTAGCTTGGGGCCAGTCTCTGCTCAGTGTGTACAGAGGCAGTCCCATGTTCCAATCAGGTTATGCATTTTGGAAATATTGACCTTTAAGTGTAAATATTTTTTCCTGTGGTCTCTATCCTCTGTCAATCTTAGTGGGTTCTCACTCTGGGCTGCAGAACCACATAGATCTTTTGACTTACTGTAGCTTGGCCGCCTCCCCAGCCCCCCTTTTTATCCTGTTATTCTATTGCTGTATATTTTCAGTTTGTTTCCACAGGCTAGATTCTTAACCCAACTGTCTATGTCTTTCTTACATGAACTGCTTTAAAATAGAATATGATGAAATGAATGTTCTCTCTGGTGATAACCTTTCTAAGTTTCTGCTTCCTTCTAAGTAGAAAGCAGTAATAACTTCTACCTCAGGGTTGTTGTGAGGTTGAGAGAGATAATGTAGGCATTTCATGTTATTCCTGGCAAGTAGCAGGAGTTCCATAAATGTTGGTGGTGATAATAGTGATGATAATGAAGGTAGGCTTATGAGTCCTGTTTGTTTCAGCTGTGTACATTGATACCTGACCTCGGAGGAGCATTATTCAGTGTTCCCCAGTGCACTCGGAGCTGCAAGAGGCATACAGCTGCTGACATGTGAATGGCTTATGCAAGCTGGGTCTGTGACATGACCCCATGATCCCCATCTAGGGCTTGTTTTTCTAAGTGAATCAGATTTACCAAGGAGCATCTCACCTAGACTGTCACAACACAAACGAAAAGAGTGTACTCTGGGGTCAGTGAATCCAGAATTCAAACTTAGAACTGTCCTAGACTATCTGGGCTTATGACTTTAGTGCATGTTTTTATCTGAGGAGGCTTACTTTCCTCCCAGAGGACTCTTCTTTGTTAACTTTTATCTAATTACGGTGGTAATAATTCTCAGTCCTTGTAGAGTCCTTGGAAATTACAGAAAGAAGAAAAAGAGAAAATTTTTCATTCAAATTTTTCATTCAAATCCTTACTGCCCAGAGATAAACACTGTTGAGATTTTGATGACTTGATTTGTATATGCGTGTATATACGTGTGGAGAGAGACAGAGACAGAAACAGAGAGATTGATCGAGATTTGTTACCTTTCTGTTCTTTGACCCACTAATAGAACCTGGATTTTTTTTTTTCATATCTTGGTTGGAGATTCCTTGATCTCAGAGAAAGGTGAAGCTGACTCCTGATGGAGAAGCAGGCCTGTGATCCAGTTGCAATGAAAATGGAATTACATGGAAGTTTTGACTCCTCCCAAAGGGGAAATTTTAAAAGAAGCATACTTTTTGTTACCAAATGAATATTTAGGGCCTCTGAGGTACTTCTTAGTAAGTGGCATTTTCAAGACTATTGGTACACCATGATGTCTGGAATAGGTTCATTATTTCTAAATGGTCTGTGCTCACTTACTTAACATATTTCTTTATAATCATTGATTTCCTTATTATTTATTCACTCCACAAACATGAAGGATATAATCTTTGTCCTCAAAAAGTCTAAAACCCAGTGCGGGAGACAAGGCAGAATGAAGGAAAATCCAACTTAAAGGCTCAACTCAAGTTCTGAGCGTGTGGATGGAGAAAACAGAGAAGGTGGGAGCAATGGCACAATGGATGCTGGTGAAGGCAGTTGGGGCATTTGACCTAAAATCTTCTAAAATAATTTGAAATTGAAAGCAAAGTGTACGCTTTTCAGATTCTCACCACAGTCAGGGTGGCAGCTCTCATTATGAAGAAGTTACTTTGTGCCAACTGTGTTCAGTACTGTCATATATCATCTCATTTAATCCTCCTGGTCTATGAGGTAGGTACGTGTGGGGCATCTGAGGCTCAGCAGGTGAAAATGATCAGTCGAAGGTCACACAGCAAGTGTTAACGATCTGTCCAAAGTCCCAAGGTGAAGAAGTGACCATGCTGGGTCACACCTCCATCTACTAGTCTCCAAAGCCTACATTCTGAAGGATCCCAGTTCACATTGGCAACTGAGTTCACACTGGGAGGTTCGGGCCACATCACACGATTTCCTGAATTCCTTGCTGAGAGGTTGAGATTTGAGTATATCGGCAGTGTTTTGAAGAGGAGAGCTGAAAACCTCCAGACCTCCAGCTCAAACGGCCTGGCCGAGTGACTTTCTTTCTTTTTTGAATTTTCCTCCTAAATTTTATACCTCTATTTTTTGCCAGTTACAGAATCCGTGGAAGAAAAGAGAAAAAGATTTGTAGTGGTATCAGGTAGGATAAGGAGAGGGAGGGAGGAAGAAAACACTGATGCTAGAAGTAAGAACTAAGAAAGATTAGAAAAAGAAAATAACCATGGCAAGAGGCAGCATAACACCCCAAGGAACTCCTAGAAGATGCACAGTCCCCGTACTCCGATAACATTCATTCGCTTAGGCCCACATCCCCGAACATAGAGAGAGTCCAGGGGAACAACTGAGCCATCCATTTAACATAACTTATTTAAACTCCTGGCCGGAATCCAGGCTTGTAGCTCTGTACTCAGTGTGTACTCACAGAGCAGTGAAACTGCTCCACATCCGGGATAACAAAGCAACTGTTAATGGGAGTAATTAAGAGCCTTGGGGGTGATTTATACCTTGTGTTACTGTTCAAGTCGAAGTTACCAAAGACAACAATTATTAGTATCACAGGTGATCCTTAACCCAGGCAGGGAAGGCTGTGAAATCTAGCTCCAGCTCTTGCTTCCCCAGGCCTTAGTTCACAGAAAAAAGAACCAAGAGTGATTCACAGTCAAGAGAATTGGGAGACAGTGCCCACCGGGTTGGCTCAGCTTGGGAAATATGAAAATCTTCAGCCCCTTTAATGAAGATAAAATATTGACAGACCTCTGGAGGAGGAGGGGGTGACAGCACTCCAGTGCTGATTTTCCTGAGAAACACTTAAATTTACCGGCTGAATTTTAAAATGAAATCTTTAAAACTCCTGTTTCTATTAATATTACAAAAGTGGTTGTGGAGAGGAAGCGTTGTGTCAGTTGCAATGGCTGGTTGGTGCCGTAGGTGAAGAAGGACCCAAGTCCCGAAGCTTCATCTTCAAAAGGTCAAATGAAGCCAAGGAAGGATTCAGGTATACACATATATACATTCTTTTTTCATACTCTTTTCCATCATGGTTTATCACAGGATATTGAATATAGTTCTCTGTGCTGTAGAATAGGACCTTGTAGTTTATCCATCCTGTAAATAATAGTTTATATCTGCTCACTCCAACCTCCCACTCCATCCCTCCTCCTCCCCCCTCCCCTTTGGCAACCACAATTCTGTGCTCTATGTCTGTTAGTCTGTTTCTGTTTTGTAAATAAGTTCATTTGTGTTGTATTTTAGATTCCACACATAAGTGATATTATACGGTATTTGTCTCTTTCTGACTTACTTCACTTAGTATGATCATCTCTATTTCCATCCATTTTGCCACAAATGACATTATTTCATTCTTTTTTGTGGCTGAGTAATATTTCATTGTATATATATACCACATCTTCTTTATCCATTCATCTGTCGATGGACATTTAGGTTGTTTCAATGTTTTGGCTATTGTGTGCTATGAACATAGGGGGTGCATATATATTTTTGAATTATAGTTTTGTCTGGATATTTGCCCAGGAGTGGGATTGCTGGATCATATGGCAACTCTAGTTTTAGTTTTCTTTTCTTTTTTTTGCAGTACGTGGGCCTTTCACTGTTGTGGCCCCTCTCGCCGCGGAGCACAGTCTCCGGATGCGCAGGCTCAGCGGCCATGGCTCACGGGCCCAGCCACTCCGCAGCATGTGGGATCTTCCCGGACTGGGGCACAAACCCATGTTCCCTGCATTGGCAGGCAGACTCTCAAGCACTGCGCCACCAGGGAAGCCCCTATTTTTAGTTTTCTGAGGAACCTGCATACAGTTTTCCATAGTGGCTGCACCAGCTTACATTCCTACCAACAGCGTAGGAGGGTTACCTTTTTAGAGATGGTAAGTTTTGAGTCCATTTCAAGGGCACATACTTCATTGAAGGCAGGATAAGAGGTCTGGCTGGCAAAAAGGATCATTTCAAGACCTTTATAGGCCTTAGACATTCTTTTTGATGGCTCCACCCACATCATACCAAACACATTACAGTACAATACATTCATAATCACACACAATTTTTATTTGCCATACAAAATTTGAAAGGTCTTTTATATTAGTAAGTTTGCTAAGAATTATTTAATTTTCTTTGTGAGTTAAACTTATATGTAAGATGTGACAATCATTGACATGACTGAACCAGTTGACATAATGTTACATTTTGTAAACATTTAATTAAACATGTACTAATTTTTATTTTGCAATGATCCTTTTCTCCTTGCTTTTTAAAATTGTAGATTCACATGCAGTTTTAAGAAAGACTACAAAGGAATCGCTGGCACAATTTGCCCAGATTCCTCCAACGGTAACATTTTGCAAAACTATAGTATGATATCACAACCAGGATATTGATATTGATATTGATACCACTGTTTTATTCAGATTTCCCATTATACATGTACTCATTTGTGTGTGTGTATTAAGTCCTAAGCAATTTTATCACTTGTGTACCTTCTGACACAGTTAAGGTAATGAACAGTTCCAACATCACAAGGATCCCTCATGTTGCCCTTTTGCAATGTTCTTTTAATATTTGGGGGAGAGTAAATTTTTAGGTCTTTCACGGACAGCCATATTTCCTAAGCACTGTGACTATAATGCCTAACAGATAACCTGCTACCAAAGTAGGGTTGTGGTCATGTGCATATGGGTGAATGTGATATAAGCAGATTCCAAAGGAATCAATTTCATAACCTTAATATAATACAGTCGTAAAGGGTCCTGACCCTGAAATTGAACTGCCTGGGTTCAATAATCCCAACACCAATATTTTGTAATAATGTGACTTTGTACCAGTTACTTAAGCTCTCTGAAGTCTTAGTTTCCTCAACTGAGGACAGATCATAATACCTAGCATGAGGTGGTCGCAAGTTTGAATGGGGTAATCTGCTTAGATCCAAGTGGGGCACGAAGTAGTTGCTCAGTGTGTTAGATAGTATTTGTGTTAGGTCTGCTTGGGGAAAGAGGTAAAAATAGAGGATTCAGAAGTGTCATAGGAGGGATTCAACAAGTCTGATGAAAATCAAAAAGCAGGGCAGGAGAATTCTCAGCAAAGTTGTAAGGAAAAAAGAAAATTGGATACAGTCTGACAGCCCCAAAGAAGAGTATTGCTAGCTCCAAATAGCCCTCACTCTGTGCATGGGAAGAACTGGCCTGACACTGGGACAAAGAGCACATTACAAACTTGCCCTGATGCTATTAAATCTCTGGGAGTGGGAGCACATCATCTTGTACCCTGAGAGAGCAGCTCAGGGTAAAGAAGGGGACCCTGCTGAAGTTCGTATTAATGCTGCAGCAGGAACTGTTCTGAAGGGATCCCTCAATGAAACTGAAAACGGATGGGGCCATAGCCGGAGCTCATTTTGCAGACATGACAGGATTGGTAGAGTTTTAGGATTGCCAACAGGTTCTGAGTGAAACGCTGAAGTCTATTGAAACCTGATTAACGGCTACTCTGGGGGCTGAAATAAGCCACCTGACTGACTGGTGGAGAAAAACCCCTTTTTCCATCAGCCTGGCGCTCTATATCAGATGGGGCCTCGGAGAAGCTGAAAAATGAGTTAACAACTTTGAACCTGCTGTAAAACTCTTATCAAAGCATTTATGGAGCACCTTAGAAGGTGAATTTGCACAGCCCTCTGTAGGTAATTCTATTGGTATGGTTTTACTCAATTGAATGAGTATTTATCAGATCTCTAGAAGACCTGAGTTCGAGGCCTGACTCTGCCACCAATCAGCTGTGCCACCCGGAAATTCCCTCGCCTGTACGGACCTCAGTTTCCTTAACTGGAAAGTGAAAGAATTGCCTGAGATGACCACTGAGGCTCCTTCAAGCTCTGAGAATGGAATGATGTTGTAAATGCCATCCTTGGCACTGTGCTTGGCACCAAGGATGTCTCAGAGGACATCTAAGATACATCTAAATAAGATAATGGAAATTGTACATTTCAATCATTTTACTAGTAAATTAACGTGTTTACTGACAAATTAATGTGTCAAATACACAAGGTACAGCTATTTGTTTAACCTCTTTTGGAGATAATGTTCTAGTCGAAATTGAAGCTTTTCATAAATGTGAGACCTGAGAAAAATGACCCTGTGGGAGCTACAAAATGGCATTGTGGGATGTACAAAGGAATGTAAGACATGACCCCCTACCCTCAAGCCATCTTCTGACTCACTAGGAGGACAAAATATATACACTTGGGACAGAGAGCTAAGGCGTGAGTTCATTTCGTGTCAGATGAACATCCGGGGAATGAGGACGAGAGCTGTTCACTGATGGGAGAGTCGTCCTGGACCAGTGCTATCTGCGACCACCCTTGGAGGAGGAGGGGCTTGGCCTGGGCCCTGGGCAAGAGGTATTTTTAATATAGTTTTAATTGTTCACTTCTGATTATGAAAATAATGCAGATGTTTTAAAAGTCTTTATGTTGTAAATAATGGGAAACTCAACCTAAATTTACTTGAAGAATTAACAGAATTTATTTACTCGTATGTGATTAAAGTCTAGAGATAGGGCGTGTTTTGACCCAGAGAGTCAATAGTGTCACTATGGACAAGATTGTCTTCTTTCTCAGCTCTGTCTTCCAAGGTATCCACTTCATCCTAAGGCTTGTGGTTAAAGATGGCTGTCAATGCTCCTAAGACAGGTGCTTCCTCATTCACAGCAAGTGACAGAGTGCCCTCCATTGTCCCAGGATTCCAAGCAAAGGTCCAGACACTCACTCTGCTTGAAACGGCTCAGGTCACTTGCCCGCCCTGAAACCACCCCTGGGGCCACCAGGACCCAAACAAGCTGACTGGACCTGTCTCAGTTACAAACTCTGCTCTGGGAATGGTGATAGGGGTAGGGAACACAGATCTGGTGTCTCTGGGCCACATGGATCCCCAAATGGAAATTAGGCACAGCTGGGATGGAGACAAGGCTGCTGCAATCATACGTGTCCTTTATAATATGTTAATGGTAGAAATTTTAGGAAGTGTAGAGAATTGAAAAGAAAAGAAAAATCTTGTATAACCCCAACACTCAGAGGTACTGAGCATTGATATTGTAACAGATTTCCTTCCAGTCTTTTTTCTGAAAGAGTTAACCCTGTGCTAAATATTCTACATGCATCATGTCATTTACCTTTAACATCACAACCCGAGAGGTAGGCATTATTATTATCTCCATTTTGCAGATGAAAAAAGCAGGCTTGAAGGAAGGAGTTATATAATTTGTTCAAGGTCACACATGTAGTACTCGTTGAGTTTGTTTGAACTCAGCTTGTCTCTCTCTGGAACTCAAGCTTTTAATCATTATGTTGTCTTCTTTCATATGGAATTGGTATCACAGCATATGTGTAGTTTTTGTTATGATTTTCTTCACTTACTGTTACATCATGAGCTGTTATAGTCCTTCAAGTGGTCATTTTAACTAGTGACTTAGATCAGGTTTCCTAGGATGCAGACACTGAGATGGAGGTTTGTGTGTAGGAAGTTTATTGGGGAGCACACCTTTGCGGGAGTGAGGGAAGCAGGATTGGCAGAAGGAGAAGATAAAAGCCACAGCCAATGCTATGGAGCTTCACAGCTGGGATGGCCCTTCTGAGTTGTCCCATCTGGAGGCAAAGGGACTGGGCCTTTATACCCAGTAACCACCAGGAGGCGTATCATTGGGTGGGGCCGTTCTATTGGGCTGAGGGCAATTCCTGGAGAGGGACTCAGCAGCTGGGACAAAAGGGGATCTACAAAGATCACCGCAGCATTTACTGGAGCAGGCAATTTAGAGGGGAGAGAGCATTCTTAGGAAGATACGGGAATCATTTGACTTCTCCTATTTCTCCTTACAATACAACTGCTAGAAATATTTTTTCCAGACAACGTTTCAAATATTTCCTCTTCCCAAAAACTTAGGATGTGACTTCCTATTTCATACTAAAAAGAGGGCAGTGTGGTGGAGTAGGAAGTGCCCTAGGCATAGAGACAGGAGATCTGAGCATGAATCCTGGCTCCATCATTTACTAGCAGTGTGAACTTGAACATGTGTTTTAACCTCTCTACACCTCATTTTCATTAGCTGGAGCAGGGTCTGTCAACTTCAGCACTACCGACATTTGGGGCACGATAATTCTTTACTTGGAGGGGGGACTTTCCATTGTAGCATCATAGGGTGTTTAGCAGCATTGCAGGCCCCTACTCACTGGAGGCCAGTAGCACTCCCCCATCCCAACCCAGCTGTGACCATCAGAAATGTCCCTAGACATTGGCAAATATCTCCTGGGGTTGGGTGAAAACTCCCTTTATTTAAAAAAAAGTGTTCGGCCTATGTTTTCCTCTAAGAGTTTGATGATGTCTGGCTTTACATTTAGGTCTTTAATCCATTTTGAGTTTATTTTTGTGTACAGTGTTAAGGAGTGTTAAAATTTCATTCTTTTACATGTAGCTGTCCAGTTTTCCCAGCACCACTTATTGAAGAGGCTGTCTTTTCTCCACTGTATATTCTTGGCCTCCTTTATCAAAGATAAGGTGACCATATGTGTGTGGGTTTATCTCTGGGCTTTCTATCCTGTTCCATTGATCTATATTTCTGTTTTTGTGCCAGTAGCATATTGTCTTGATTACTGTAGCTTTGTAGTATAGTCTGAAGTCAGGGAGCCTGATTCCTCCAGCTCCATTTTTCTTTCTCCAGATTGCTTTGGCTATTCGGGGTCTTTTGTGTTTCCATACAAATTGTGCAATTTTTTGTTCTAGTTCTGTGAAAAATGCCAGTGGTAGTTTGATAGGGATTGCATTGAATTTGTAGATTGCTTTGGGTAGTAGAGTCATTTTCACATGTTGATTCTTCCAATCCAAGAACATGTATATCTCTCCATCTATTTTTGTATCATCTTTAATTTCTTTCATCAGTGTCTTATAATTTTCTGCATACAGGTCTTTTGTTTCCTTAGGTAGGTTTATTCCTAGATATTTTATTCTTTTTGTTGCAATGGTAAATGGGAGTGTTTTCTTAATTTCACTTTCAGATTTTTCATCATTAGTGTATAGGAATGCCAGAGATTTCTGTGCATTAATTTTGTATCCTGCTACTTTACCAAATTCAGTGATTAGCTCTAGTAGTTTTCTAGTAGCATCTTTATGATTCTCTATGTATAGTATCATGTCATCTGCAAACAGTGACAGCTTTACTTCTTCTTTTCCGATTTGGATTCCTTTTCTTTCTTTTTCTTCTCTGATTGCTGTGGCTAAAACTTCCAAAACTATGTTGAATAAGAGTGGTGAGAGTGGGCCACCTTGTCTTGTTCCTGATCTTAGTGGAAATGGTTTCAGTTTTTCACCATTGAGGACGATGTTGGCTGTGGGTTTGTCATATATGACCTTTATTATGTTGGGGTAAGTTCCCTCTATGCCTACTTTCTGCAGGGTTTTTTTAATCATAAATCGGTGTTGAAATTTATCGAAAGCTTTCTCTGCATCTATTGAGATGATCATATGGTTTTTCTCCTTCAATTTGTTAACATGGTGTATCACGTTGATTGATTTGCCTATATTGAAGAATCCTTGCATTCCTGGGATAAACTCCACTTGATCATAGTGTATGATCCTTTTAATGTGCTGTTGGATTCTGTTTGCTAGTATTTTCTTGAGGATTTTTGCATCTATGTTCATCAGTGATATTGGCCTGTAGTTTCTTTGTGACATCTTTGTCTGGTTTTGGTATCACAGTGATGGTGGCCTTGTAGAATGAGATTGGGAGTGTTCCTCTCTCTGCTATATTTTGGAAGAGTTTGAGAAGGATAGATGTTAGCTCTTCTCTAAATGTTTGATAGAGTTCACCTGTGAAGCCATCTGGTCCTGGGCTTTTGTTTGTTGGAAGACTTTTAATCACAGTTTCAATTTCAGTGCTTATGATTGGTCTGTTCATATTTTCTATTTCTTCCTGGTTCAGTCTCAGAAGGTTGTGCATTTCTAAGCATTTGTCCATTTCTTCCAGATTGTCCATTTTATTGGCATATAGTTGCTTGTAGTAATCTCTCGTGATCCTTTGTATTTCTGCAGTGTCAGTTGTTACTTCTCCTTTTTCATTTCTAATTCTATTGATTTGAGTTTTCTCCCTTTTTTTCTTGATGAGTCTTGCTAATGGTTTATCAATTTTGTTTATCTTCTCAAAGAACCAGCTTTTAGTTTTATTGATCTTTGCTACTGTTACCTTCATTTCTTTTTCATTTATTTCTGATCTGATCTTTAAGATTTCTTTCCTTCTGCCAACTTTGGGTTTTTTTTTTAAATTCTTCTTTCTCTTATTGCTTTAGGTGTAAGTGTAGGTTATTTATTTGAGATGTTTCTTGTTTCTTAAGGTAGGATTGCATTGTTATAAACTTCCCTCTTAGAACTGCTTTTGCTGCATTCCATAGGTTTTGGGTCGTTGTGTTTTCATTGTCATTTGTTTCTAGGTATTTTTTGATTTCCTCTTCGATTTCTTCAAAGATCTCTTTTCTATTAAGTAGTGTGTTGTTTAGCCTCCATGTGTTTGTATATCTTACAGATTTTTTCCTGTATTTGATATCTAGTCTCATAGCGTTGTGTTTGGAAAAGATTCTTGATACGATTTAAATTTTCTTAAATTTACCAAGGCTTGAATTGTGACCCAAGATATGATCTATCCTGGAGAATGTTCCATGAGCACTTGAGAAGAAAGTGTATTCTGGTTTTTTTTTTTTTTGGATGGAATGTCCTATAAATATCAGTTAAGTCCATCTTGTTTAATGTGTCATTTAAAGCTTGTGTTTCCTTATTTATTTTCATTTTGGATGATCTGTCCATTGGTGAAAGTGGGGTGTTAAGTCCCCTACTATGGTTGTGTTATTGTTGATTTCCCCTTTTATGGCTGTTAGTATTTGCCTTATGCATTGAGGTGCTCCTATGTTGGGTGCATAAATATTTACAATTGTTATATCTTCTTCTTGGATCGATCCCTTGATCATTATGTAGTGTCCTTCTTTGTCTCTTGTATTAGTCTTTGTTTTAAAATCTATTTCGTCTTATATGAGAATTGCTACTCCAGCTTTCTTTTGATTTCCATTTGCATGGAATATCTTTTTGCATCCCCTCACTTTCAGTCTGTATGTGTCCCTAGGTCTGAAGTGGGTGTCTTGTAGACAGCATATATGTGGGTCTTGTTTTTGTATCCATTCAGTCAGTCTATGTCTTTTGGTCAGAGCATATAATCCATTTACATTTAAGGTAATGATCGATATGTATGTTCCTATTCCCATTTTTCTTAATTGTTTTGGGTTTATTATTGTAGGTCTTTTCCTTCTCTTGCGTTTCCTGCTTAGAGAAGTTCCTTTAGCATTTGTTGTAAAGCTGGTTTGGTGGTGCTGAATTCTCTCAGCTTTTGCTTGTCTGTAAAGCTTTTAGTTTCTCCATCAAATCTGAATGAGATCCTTGCTGGGTAGAGTAATCTTGGTTGTAGGTTTTTCTCCTTCATCACTTTAAACATGTCCTGCCACTCCCTTCTGGCTTGCAGAGTTTCTGCTGAAAGATCAGCTGTTAACCTTATGGGGATTCCCTTATGTGTTATTTGTTGTTTTTCCCTTGCTGCTTTTAATATTTTTTCTTTGTATTTAATTTTTGATAGTTAGATTAATATGTGTCTTGGTGGGTTTTTCCTTGGATTTATCCTGTATGGGACTCTCTGTGCTTTCAGGACTTGGTTAACTATTTCCTTTCCCATATTAGGGAAGTTTTCAACTATAATCTCTTCAAATATTTTCTCAGTCCCTTTCTTTTTCCCATTTTCCTCTGAGACCCCTATAATTCGAATGTTGGTGTGTTTAATGTTTTCCCAGAGGTCTCTGAGACTGTCCTCAATTCTTTTCATTCCTTTTTCTTTATTCTGCTCTGCAGTAATTATTTCCACTATTTTCTCTTCCAGGTCACTTATCCGTTCTCCTGCCTCAGTTAGTCTGCTATTGATCCCTTCTAGAGAATTTCTAATTTCATTTATTGTGTTGTTCATCATTGTTTGTTTGCTCTTCAGTTGTTCTAGGTCCTTGTTAAACGTTTCTTGTATTTTCTCCATTCTATTTCCAAGATTTTGGATCATCTTTACTATCATTATTCTGAATTATTTTTCAGGTAGACTGCCTATTTCCTCTTCATTTGTTAGGTCTGGTGGATTTTTGCCTTGCTCCTTCATCTGCTGTGTGTTTCTCTGTCTTCTCATTTTGCTTATCTTACTGTGTTTGGGGTCTCCTTTTCGCAGGCTGCATGTTCATAGTTTCCATTGTTTTTGGTGTCTGTCCCCAGTGGCTAAGGTTGGTTCAGTGGGTTGTGTAGGCTTCCTGGTGGAGGGGACTAGTGCCTGTGTTCTGGTGGATGAGGCTGGATCTTTCTGGTGGGCAGGTCCACGTCTGGTGGTGTGCTTTGGGGTGTCTGTGGCCTTATTATGATTTTAGGCAGCCTCTGTGCTAATGGATGGGGTTGTGTTCCTGTCTTGCTAGTTGTTTGGCATAGGGTGTCCTGCACTGTAGCTTTCTGGTCATTGAGTGGAGCTGGGTCTTGGCATTGAGATGGAGATCTCTGGGAGATTTTCGCCATTTGATATTACGTGGAGCTGGGAGGTCTCTTGTAGACTAGTGTCCTGAACTTGGCTCTCCCAACTCAGTGGCACAGCCCTAACGCCTGGCTGGAGCACCAAGAGACTGTCCTCCACACGGCTCAGAATAAAAGGGAGAAAAGAAAGAAAGAAAGAAAGAAAGAAAGAATAAGATAAAATAAAATAAAGTAAAATAAAGTTATTAAAATAAAAAATAATTATTAAGAAAAATAATTTTAAGTAATTAAAAAAAAAAAGGACAGAGAGAACCCTAGGATAAATGGTAAAAGCAAAGCTATACAGACAAAATCACACACAGAAGCATACACGTACACACTCACAAAAGAGAAAAAGGGAAAAAAATATATATATATCATTGCTCTCAAAGTCAACTTCCTCAATTTGGGATGATTCGTTGTCTATTCAGGTATTCCACAGATGCAGGGTACATCAAGTTGATTGTGCAGCTTTAATCCGCTGCTTCTGAGGCTGCTGGGAGAAATTTCCCTTTCTCTTCTTTGTTTGCACAGCTCCCGGGGTTCAGCTTTGGATTTGGACCCGCCTCTGCATGTAGGTCGCCTGAGGGCGTCTGTTCTTCGCTCAGACAGGACAGGGTTAAAGGAGCAGCTGATTTGGGGGATCTGGCTCACTCAGGCCGAGGGGAGGGAGGGGTGCAGATGCCGGGTGAGCCTGCGGCGGCAGAAGTCGGCATGACGTTGCAGCAGCCTGAGGCGTGCCCTGCGTTCTCCCAGGGAAGTTGTCCCTGAATCACGGGACCCTGGCAGTGGCAGGCTGCACAGGCTCCCTGGAAGGGAGGTGTGGAGAGTGACCTGTGCTCTCACACAGGCTTCTTGGTGGCGGCAGCAGCAGCCTTAGCATCTCATGCCCATCTCTGGGGTCCGCGCTTTTAGCCGCGGCTCGCGCCGGTCTCTGGAGCTCCTTTAGGCAGCGCTCTTAATCCCCTCTACTCGCGCACCAGGAAACAAAGAGGGAAGAAAAAGTCTCTTGTCTCTTAGGCAGCTCCAGACTTTTCCCCGGACTCCCTCCCGGCTAGCCGTGGCGCACTAACCCCTTCAGGCAGTGTTCAAGACGCCAACCCCAGTCCTCTTCCTGCGCTCCGACCGAAGCCCGAGCCTCAGCTCCCAGCCCCCGCGCGTCCTGGCGGGTGAGCAGACAAGCCTCTCGGGCTGGTGAGTGCCGGTCGGCACCGATCCTCTGTGCGGGAATCTCCCCACTTTGCCCTCCGCACCCCTGTTGCTGTGCTTTCCTCGGTGGCTCCAAAGCTTCCCCCCTCCGCCACCCGCAGTCTCCGCCCACGAATGGGCTTCCTAGTGTGTGGAAACCTTTCCTCCTTCACGGCTCCCTCCCACTGGTGCAGGTTCCGTCCCTATCCTTTTGTCTCTCTTTATTCTTTTTTCTTTTGCCCTACCCAGGTACGTGGGGAGTTTCTTGCCTTTTGGGAGGTCTAAGGTCTTCTGCCAGTATTCAGTAGGTGTTCTGTAGGAGTTGTTTCACGTGTAGATGTATTTCTGATGTATCTGTGGGGAGGAAGGTGATCTCTGCATCTTACTCTTCTGCCATCTTGAAGTTCCTCCGATCTATATCCGTTCTTTTTCAGATTCTTTTCCCATATAGGTTATTACAGAATATTGAGTAGAATTCCCTGTGCTATACAGTAGGTCCTTGTTGATTATCTATTTTATATATAGTAGTGTATATATGTTTATCCCAATCTCCTAATTTATCACTTCCCCCCACATTTCCCCTTTGGTAACCATGTTTGATTTCTAGATCTATGAGTCTGTTTCTGTTTTGTAAATAAGTTCATTTGTATCATTATTTTAGATTCCATATATAAGTGATATCATATGATATTTTCTTTCTCTGTCTGACTTACTTATATGATAATCTCTAGGTCCATCCATGTTCTGCAAATGGCATTATTTCGTTCTTTTTTTATGGCTGAGTAATGTTCCATTGTATATATATACATCTTCTTTATCCATTCATCTGTCAATGGACACTTAGGTTATTTCCATGTCTTGGCTATTGTAAATGGTGCTGCTATGAACATTGGGGTGTATGTATCTTTTCTAATTCTGGTTTTCTCTGGATATATGCCCAGGCATTGCTGGATCATTTGGCAACTCTATATTTAGTTTTTTAAGGAACCTCCATACTGTTCTCCATAGTGGCTGCATCAATTTACATTCCCACCAACAGTGTAGGAGGGTTCCCTTTTCTCCACACCCTCTCCAGCATTTGTTTGTATATTTTTTTGATGAAAACTCCCCTTATTGAGAAACATTATCTGGAGTCTCAATGCTGTCTTCCTCATAGAAGGTTTGGGAGAGTTAAACAAGATCCCTGTGAATGTTTAAATCCCAAACCATCAGTTACACGTATCCATGTCTCTCCAACCCTGTCCATTGTCCCCTTCACTGCCCCTATATCAGGGTTGGCAGGAACCACTTTGAGCCTAATCCATCATGCTTGGGCCATTATTATTCACTTGCTTATGTCTTGGTTCTTGGGCTGTTTTGTGAAGGTTTTCAAGGAGGTAGGGGGAATAGAAAGACCATGGGTCCTGGATGGGGCCCCTCAGGTCCATCATTTCCCAGCTGTGAGGTTGTTGATGAGCAATGTCACTCTCTAGGCTTCACCTTCCTCATAGTGTGCTACGAGAATCATCTGACATACTCCCTGTGAAGCACCTGGCGTGTGGTAGGCTCTTCACTTTTCTCGTCTTCCCAGTTGTACTGTCAACTCTTTGAGGGAAACTCTATTACTGCCTGCCTTTGTGCATGCACTCCAGTGTCCAGGATAGGGGCTCAATGAACTTGGCTTCGTGAAGAGCGAATGGAGAGCAGGAGGTGGAACAGCTCCTTCAGGTGTCTCAGCCAGTCGGGTACATCTTTCCGCCATCCCCAGAAAGTCAAGTACTGAGTCATGGAGAGTCAGACAGCCTGAGAATCTCTCCTGGTCTCCACGCTTCCTATCTCTTTGATCTCAGGAATGTTACTTAAATTCCTCTGGGGCTCTGTTTTCCTCAGTTATGAAATGGCAATAGTAATAGTATTCTGTATCAGTTTCCTAGGGCTACTGTCGCAAAGTATCACACACTGAGTGGCTTAACCAACAGAAATTTATCGTCCCACAGTTCTGGAGGCTAGGATTCCAGGTCAAGGTGTAGGCAGTGTTGGTTCCTTCTGAGGGCTGTGAGGGAAACATCCATGCCTCTCTCCTGGCTTCTGGTGGTTGATTGGCACTCTTGGGCATTTCTCAGCTTGCATCATCCCAATCTTCATCTTCACATGGTGTTCTCCCTGTTTGTATGTCTATGTCCAAACTTTCCCTTTCAGTAAGGGTAACAGACATATTGAGTTAGGGGTGTACCCTACTCCAGTATGGCTTTATCTTAATGTAACTAATTACATCTGCAATGACCTGTTTCCAAATAAGGACTAGGCTAGGATTTCAACAAATGACTTTTGGAGAGAACACAGTTCAACCCATAATACCGCCCCATGAGGTTATACTGAATATTCAATGTAAAATGCTACACGTAAAATACAAAGGCATCTGGCCAATTTAAATACTCAACACATGTTAACTACTGTTATTATTATTGTTATTCATCAAACTTATAATGGGTGCCTTCTATGTGCCAGGCAGTGTGCTGGGTGGTAGAGACACTAAGGTGAATCAGGTAAGGTTTCTGACCAAAGGATGCCCAGTCTAATGGAACCACAGACATAAATAAAGAATTACAATCCTGAGGGTCTTCACAGCTAGACCAGTTTCCTAGCTCACTAAGCCATTTGTACATCTAGTGGTATCTGGGGTCAAAATAAATATCTTGGGTGCCATCAGAGAATGAAGAAAGTTCATTGTTCAGAGGAAAGAACTTTTCTCTTTTTATTGGCTTCTTTATATCTTTTGGGGAAGAAAATTTCCAAGTGTCATGGTCAAACACTACTCCAATTTCTTGTGCAAAGTTTAAGGTGACCTTTACCCTTCCTAATATATCATTTTGATGAAGCCAAAATATTTTGAGATCCTCAAGACTGGCAGAAAGATAACTTGAGAAACGGGTCCCAGATTGGTAACTGAAGATAAGTTGGAGGGCAGTTCCTTCCTCAAGTGTTGCCGTATATCTTACTTCATTGCATGTTGATAGTGTATTAAAATTGAAATAAAAATGAAATATTATTTGTGCCATTAAGCCTGACCAATTCTCACTTCACTAATCTCCAGACCCTGATTCTTGCTGAAAGATGGACCGTCTTAACCCACTCTTGGCAAAGATGTACAACAGAGAAGAGTTCTAAGAGGGGAAACCTTTATCTTTTTGAAAAAAAAATATCCTGTCATCGTTTAATATTTACAGAGCATGCACACTGTGTGAAGCGCTCCATCACACGATGTCTTTGCTGTACGATGTCAGAGAAGACATTGGTGACAGGGGGGACGTTAAATAGATTGGAGACTTCATAAGGACAGAGTTTTAGGGGGCAGTTCAGGTGGGACCTGGGTGATGGATGCCGTCTGCACACCCAAGGGATCGACCCCTGGGAAGCATGGTCCCTAACCACAGACTTCCTGCCTTTGACCGACCAGCCTGGCTGGTCCATCCAGAGCTGCTCACTGAAGAGTGTCTAAAGGTGACGGGGGAGTCTGATTGGGGAAGGGCAACAGGACCCAAGAGTGAATGCCATCCCTAGATTGTGTAGAGTGTGCCATGATGGGTACGAGGGCAGTGGTCCAGCTGGTGCCCTGCTCACCAAGCCGGCCCAAGTGGGTACTTCCTTCTCCCACTTGGAGGAAGCGGACACAGCTTCCAAATTCACCCAAAGCACCTTATGGGCTGGTGGTGCCCTAGGGCAGAGGAGTAAGCTGTGACCTGGAACCAAAAAACCTACATTACAGTCTTAATTCTGCCACTCACTCATATCATAAATTTCCAAATCATGTCATTTCTCTGAGCCTCAGTTTCCTCCTCTATAAAATGGAGATAGTAAAGTCTGCCCTGCCTGCCTCACAGCGTTGAGTTGAAAGTCAATAAAATTGGATGAGCAGAAATCCCCTTTCCTTCTCCAGGGCACCTAGGGTCTTTATTTCATTGTTGTCTCATCATGATACCTGCCCCTGAAAAGGGATGGAGGGAACATGGTTCTGATCTCTCTTCTCCAAAGCCGCGTCAGGGGTTGTTGCTGTGGGTGTGGTGTCCTCTCTGTGACCATGTCCTTCATTCTGTCCCGCCCCCCTGACCCCAGCTTGCACCTTGGATTAGACAGTGATTTCACTCAGAGGCTCACCATGCATCTTAATGGGCAGGATACACCCATTTTACACGTTAACCATGCACTCTTCACTGATTAGTCTAGCAGTTTGTGCTGGAAACCCAGGCAGGGTGCTGAGGCCCCACCATCCCGAACCATCCTGAACCGTGGCCACCCTGCTGCCCTGTGGACCAGCCAGTCTCGAGGCCCCAGCCCTGCAGCTGCCTGTGTGTGGACGAGACAGAAGCAGCTCCAGCCACACTGGGCTGGACGAGTCAGGTCTAGGTGCACATCTGCTGGGAGTTCCTGACCTTTCTGTGACCAGGGAGGTTCTGATGATGTGTGAGTCACTGTAGATGACCCCAATGATTGCTGTGGTCAGTGGTGGGAAGCACACAGGAGGGCTGGAGGGATGGGCAGAGGGCACATGAGAAGTTCCCCAGCCAGAGGAGACAGGCAAGCGCATTCTGAGCAGAAGCAGCAGTGTGTGCAAAGATGCAGAGAATGGGAAGGGACGTGGCATGTTCCTTGCAGCAGGGTGGATGGTGCGGTTACGGGAGTGCCGGGAGACGGGGCGCAGAGGTCAAGCCAGCCTGGGAAGAGCCCGGGATGCCGTGCTAAGGAGCCTGAACTCATCCTGCAGGTGCTGAGGAAGGATCTTGGCCTTCTTCCAGCTGAAAAAACACATGATCAGAGTTTTGTTTCCAAAAGACCATTCTGGTGGCAGAGTGGAGGGTAAAATTAGGGCGAGGGGAGGGGAGAACCTGGAAATAGAGACAGGAGGCTGTTGCATTAGTTCAGTAAAGAGATGCTAAGAGCTCAAGTCAAGTACAGCAGGGGGATGGCAGAGTAGGAGTGGAGTGGGGCTCTGCCCAGAAGCGGTCCAGAGTAGTGGTTAAGAACGTGGCTCCAGAGCCAGGCTGCCTGGGCTTGAATCTGCTGTTCACCAACCTTGCGGACAATACGTCCCTTCTCATGCCTCGGTATCTCCACATGTGAGGATGTTAATGTTAACTCCATCTCATATGATGTTAGAAGCCTTCAGAACACAGTTCCTGGCACAGACTCAAGCACTTTAAAAATGTTAGTTCTTAGGAGGAGATAAAATTGGCAGAGTTTGGCTCCTGGTTACAAGTAGGGAAAGAGAGGCTCCCAGTGCTTCCAATACCAATTCTACCCCCTCCCCTCGCCCCCTCCTTTAGCTCCTGGGTGGATGCAGGCTACTGTACTGGTCAGGAGCTTACCTTCTGGAGTCAGGTTCACCTGCTCTCTATCTAACCTTGGGCAAGTTCCTTAATCCCCGGTCTTAGTCTCCACATCTGTAAAATGGGAGAAATACTAATACCTACCTCAAAAGACCCTTTGTGGATTAAATGGGATAATATGAGTAATAACCAGCACACTGTGAGGGTTGAAAAAGACTATAATTCTTATTTGTATTATTACTCATCAAAGTAGGAAGTACAGGGGGGAAGTGGTGTTGGATGACAAGGGAGGGAAATACTCTTTGGCATAATTTACGCAGGAGGCAGCCAGAACTGGGGAGGGGAACTCAGCTGAGATGGAGGAGGGCACCCTTGTATGAGGAAGAGTAAAAATGTTAAGCTTCCAGTGAAGGTCCGATCACCCTGTCCCTTGATGTGATTGAGACATATTTAGGAGAAAGAAGAATTCACAGGAAAGGGAAAATCAGGGAAGTGGCTTTATTCTGCCATAGCTGGGTCAAAATGTAAATCAAAATATTTATGCTTATATCAAAATACAAATCACAGCTGGGTCAGAATATAAATTTTAAATATTTTTGGTGGAAATTTTGCTAAAATGTCACGTACTTCTCTACCACTTGACGTTTAGCACATTTCTTTATTTATTCTTTCAACATATATTTATTGAGGGCTTAATACTAAGTTCTGTGCTAGCACTTTGGGAGACACAGGTATAAAATAGAAAAAGCCTCTGCCTTCCAGAAGCTTACTTCTAATTTTCAGTATCATTAACTCTGGATAGAAAACATGCTTATATTTACACTTTTGGGTACTTTATTGTCTATCTCCTTAAATTAAAATTCTCAAGTGGGATTCTTTCCTGAAAGAGGATATACTTTAAACACTTTTGTTGTAGATTGACAAATAGAAAAGGAGACTTTAATTTTTTTAATTATGTAAAACTTCCAGAAAACTACAGATAATACACGTGTACCCACTACCCAGACTGAACAAATCTTAAAAGTTAGCCATATTTTCTTGAGATTTTTTTTAAGTAAAAAAAGTTGATACAACTGAAACTTTCTTTGTTAACCTGCATATAAAACTACATATTTTTTAGGGCTTCCCTGGTGGCGCAGTGGTTGAGAGTCCGCCCTGCTGATGCAGGGGATACGGGTTCGTGCCCCGGTCAGGGAAGATTCCACGTGTCACGGAGGGACTGGGCCCGTGAGCCATGGCCTCTGAGCCTGCGCGTCCGGAGCCTGTGCTCCGCCACGGGAGACGCCACAACAATGAGAGGCCTGCTTACCGCAAAAACCAAAAAAAACCCCCAAAAAACCCCCATATATTTTCTAAAGCAGATCGTAAAGTTATTCGGCGTTGTTCTCCTCCTGACAAGGTTTTTGCAACTTTCCAACCGATTGAACTTCTCTCATTTTCTTTATCATTTATTATTATGTAGAGATTTTATTTCACTTTTATATAATAGTTTAGACTTCTGAAAAGTAAATTAATTAAGTGTCCAATTTGTCTACTCCCTGCTGTTTCTTGCTTCCCACTCCTTTTGGATCTACTTTTCAGTGGGTCTATAGATGGTAAACTTTCTCAGAATTTCATGACTAAGATGTTTTTATTTCATACTCATTTTTGAAGGATGGTTTAGCTAGGTATAAGATTCTAGATTCACCTTTTTTTTCCTCCCTTTAGCACTTTGAAGGTATTACTCCATTATGTTGCCATAGAGAAATCTGCTGTCAGCTTAGCTGTCATTGTTTGGAAAATAATCAGTCTCTTCTCTCTGGTAAATTTTAGACTATTTAAAAAAAAATTTTGTTCTGTAGTTTCTTTATCATGAGTCTAGATGTAACACTTCAAGTGCACTTTTAATCTGAGTGGGCAAGTCAAATGCAATCAAATTCCATTTCATTATTTGCAAGCACCTCATAGAGTTGCTGTGAGAATTACATGAGATGATGAACTTGAAATACTTTGCAAATTTTGTAACAATGTGCCAATGGCATCTAATTGAGAATTTAGGGTTATTTGGGGAAAACATTATCGTTATTATTTGAGGAAGATATTTCAGAGAGAACAACCAGGTATTTCTCACCAATGAACAATATATTGGTTAAATGAATAATTAGATTTGGGGGCATATAATATGCACCAATCACTGGGAGTCTGATCCCCTATGGCAAATTTGGGGTCTTATCTATGTCATGTTCTAGGCACTCCAGAAATGGGTTCTGTCTGGTTGGGAATTTCCCTTTGGATTTGATGCTTTGTTTTCCCAGTCACACCCTTGTCCCCCCTCAGTTATGATTTGGAGTCTTTTCCAGTAAATATCCCTCCATTCAACCCAGCCCTAAGGCCTCTGATCTCAGCTCTGCCTAGTTCTCAAACTGCACATTAACAGAGAAAATGTGACAGTAATTTGGGGAGGAAGAATAAAAATATATTAATGAACTGTTAAATGGTGTGAACGGATGCAAAAGGTAAAAACTCGGGATGGAAGCAAAATACATACTCCCCCCTACTCCCTCTCCATACACCCCTGGACAATGTTTATAAATCAAGCTTTCACCTAACACAGCCATAGCCGACTTCCTAAAGGAACATATCAAATTACACAAAAGGTCAGTGAATGTAAAATACTACACTGACTGTTATGGGATCACTTTTAATTTTCATCACCTAAAACATTGAAGAAAAAAAATATATACTTAAGGTGGAGTAACTAATGAGAGTTTTTGGGTTATACTGCTGAAGTCAGGAGATATTTTTATCCTAAATACTTGACCATTGCTGGAAATTCCATCCAATTATCCAAGACATTTAGGGAATGAACATCCATCCTGAATTTTTTATGGACAGCCAGCTTTAGGAGGGAGAAGAAAATGAAACAAACACTGAAAGTATTTGTAAAGTTGTGCTGACCCAAAAGAAGGAAGAAAGAAAGAAAGAAGGAAAGAAAGAGAGAGAGAGAGACAGAGACAGAGAGAGAGACACACACACACAGAGAGAGAGAGAGAGAGAGAGAGAGAGAGAGAGAGAGGAAGGAAGGAAGGAAGGAAACCCAGGATGACTTTTTTTTCCCCAATTCCTGCCGACTTTCTCATCTCTTCTAAGTTGTCGCGCCAGGTGGAGTCCGACACAAGGTGTCTAATCTAAGGCTACAAAAGAGGCTTAAGCAGATGTGACTCTCACAGCCGAATGTTCCAAGTCCAGGAAACGTGACGGGCTGAAAGACGTAGGTTTTTAGTAGTTATTTTTGAGAAGCAGTGAGGGGAAAAACACTTGGGGGAGGAGCAGGTATACTTTTAAGAAACGAAAAGTCCAATTTGGTTAGGCCACAGAACCAAAGATGACATAAGCCTGATGAGAAAGTCCTCCGAAATAGAAGGGCCTGGCTGTCAGCTCGGCTCGCAGCTGCTTTCCGCGCACATAAATATTTGAGCAAGGGAAACGGCCTGCTCTGCCTTCTGGGGACGGTCCTCCCTCCTGCCTGTCTAATCTCACTGGCGTGGGGTGGGAGCGAGCAGCAGGGGGCGGCCCGGCCTTGCTGCAGGGTTCGGGCCCCAGGAGTTAGGGCGGGGTTAGCAGCTCCGCAGGATGCACCGCCCTCTTCCTTCCTCTCTTTTCTTTTCCCTCTCCCGCCTTCCCCCTCCTCTTTGGCCCGCTCTTCTTTTCTCTGCTTCCCTTGCTTTCCCGGGCAACTCATCCCTCACTCATTTTTTTCCTTTCCCTTTATCCGGGTTGCTCCTTATTTTTTCCTTGTCTCTGACGGCTTCCCAGATTTCATCGGGGCCTCGCTCTGGGCGCCGGGCATGTCGAGATGGAACAGGGCAAACAAGGCTCCTCTTCTCTTTGAGACCAGTTGGTTCCGCGGGAGGCGGGCGGGGGGCGGGGGCGGTAGGGCACCCAGTCCCCACATTAGAACAGAAACTCTTGTGAGGGTGGGGATCTAGTCTCTCATTTGTCACCTCCTAGAGCAGTGCCTGACAGTAGCAGGTCATCAGAGCAAATCTGTAGAAAGAACAGAGGCCATCTAGTCCTTTCCTAAGCCATGCTGGATTCGTCCTTCGGCCTTTGCTACCACCCACTGGCCAATTCCTCCTCCTTCTTCAGGTCTCAGTTCAAGGCTGCCTCCTCTCGGAAGCCTTCCCTGACTGCAGATCCTCCCATAACATCCTGCACACTTCTCAGTTACATGCTTCTGCCCTGCATCATATTGTCGGTTGGCATGGCTGACCTCCTGCCCCACCCCACCCTCACTCGCACACACAAACTGAAACTCCCTTGGGCAGAGACTGAGGGCTCAATAAATGTTACTGAATAATTGGATCCTTATGACATTTGAATATTTAATATCTTATGCCACATCCCTGGCCCTTCCTACTTTCTACCAACTCAGATCACACCCATCCTTCTGACCCAGATTATGAAGATTTCTTTGACACAGTACTATTTTTATCTATCTAATCAGCAAAGACAGAAAAGAATGAGAATTTTAAAAGCCTGGTTGGGTGAAGAAACTGATGTGAACAAATACCGGTAAAACGTTTTTGGAGGGTGATTTGGCAAAGGCTATCAAAAGCCTTAAAATGCACCTAATTTTGACACAGCAATTCCACTTCTAAGAATATATTATATAGACATAATATAAAATGTGACCAAAGGTTTTTCCAATGAGGTGTTCACCATAGTTAATGTTTATAATGTTAAGAAATTGGAAATCCACAATAAGTGATTAGTTGCATGAATACAGGTAAACCTGTAAAAAAACTTTAAAAAAAAATTTAAAAATAGTTATTGACCTGACAAGATGTTGATGTTGTATTGTTGTTGAATGAATCTACATATATAATATGGTCTCATTTATATTTTAAAAAATATAAAATTTTATTTGCATAGAAAAAATCTGGAAAGGACTATAACCTAGTAATAAGTGGATTTCTCAGGATGATGGGATCATATGTGATTCTTATACTTTTTTTTTTTTTTTTCTGGCCACGAGGTTTGCGGGATCTTAGTTCCCTCAACCAGGGATTGAACCCCAGGGCCACAGCAGTGAAAGTGCTGAGTCCAAACCACTGGACCACCAGGGAACTCGCTATACTCTTTTCTTTTAAATCTGCATTTTCCCACTTTTCTTCAATGAACCAGAATTACTCATGTACTGATTTTTTTTAAGTTATTAAAAAGTTGTCTGAATGCTTTTGTCTTCTTTGACTCTAGAAGTAAGCTCTTCAAAGTCAAATAGGCTTGAAAAATAAAAATTCCCATATAGAGTAAGGAACATTTTAGATCTGAGATGTTCAAGGGAGAGCCTTATCCCCTAAGCCTCATAGCCGTGTGTGAGTCTAATTTCCCATTGCTCTGAAAGACTGTGACAGAGAGTCATTACCCTTGAAATGGGTTTGTATAGTATAAAAAAGCAGGGTCTCCTCTCCACTTAGTGAGCGTGTTAACATTTGTGGGAGTTCCCATGCACGCTCTGAGGGAGAGTCTTGTGACATCGCGTCTGCATTGTGTTGAGCTCAATCACTTGTAGAAAATGTGTAATGTAATAGGGATATTACACGGGGTGATATTATAGAAAATCCTAATTGGTACCAAAGTAATTCTTACTAGAGTGGACTATAAAACCTTCAGTGCCGTTCTAACTAATCACCCCTGTGGCATTCTGAGCAAATGCAGGTTAATGGTGACGATCTTAATTTTTTTATTAATTAAATTAAGTGTATAATCTGACAGTATAAACCCATTGTTGGCGTTCATCATGCTGGTAATAAATGGCTTGAGTACTTGGCACCTTTGGCTTCACTGGAGCCCTGAACGCTTCCATCCGCCACTTAGGATCTGAGAGAGATCTCCAAGTGACTCATTAGTACCCGGAGATGACAAATAATGAAGCAGTATGCCAGGGATTGGGGTGAGCAAACAGCAGGTGGGCTTATGGGCCTAGGAGAAGCCTCCAAACTCAGGGACCGCAATGGCTCAGTCCTCTTCTCTCCTGCCTCTGTATCTTGGGTTTCTCTTTAGCAAATGATTCCTCATAATATTTAAAGGTAGGAAGGAGAAAGAATTCAGAAAAGTGAATGTGAAAATATAAGATGCTTAAACACTTAAATGGCCAACATGCCAGATTCAGTCTCCCTGAGTTTTAGGGTTGAGAATAGGCCTTCATCATCCCTGTTTTCCCAACACCTTGCATTGCAACCAGCATAGCAGCATCTATACATCTCGATTTATTTTGCCAAGACACGACATGCTTAGACTTGCTTTTCCATAGTGTGTTCCCTGGAAGACAAACCTTGCCAGAGACATCCTAAATTGGAAACTGTGGAAAAATACGCTTGAGTAACTCCGCGTTTTACCCTTTCCTCTTGGAGATTTATGGTATATATTAGCATTTTGAAGGCAGTGATAAGTCCTTTAAAAAAGATTATATTAACATTGTCTAACCCAACAGTATCTAACCAAATTGTCTAACCAAACTTATTGGATCACAGAACTCTAATATCATCCCACAGAGCACATTCAGCAACAGACTGCCTTAGATATCTGCTAGCTTGCTTATAGCCCAGTGAGCAGATGGAAATAACAATTTCCTGCTTCTTCTCAAATCCTGGCATAATGGAGATGAAATCTCCCTTGACTGTGACTAAATCCCTTAATAAAAACATAGAATTATAGGGCTTTAGACTTGGAAGGGACTGTGGACATCATTGCAGGAATTCACTTACTGCATCCATGATGGATACACTGCCATCTCTGCTTGGATGCTTCCAATGGCAGGGAGCTCAGTCACTCACAACACAGCCATTGAGTTATCCTCAAATTTCCTCTTCTGTTGAGCTAAAATCTTTGAGGTTCTAGATTTTATCATAGGCTAATATAGAACAGTCCACTCTCTTATGTCTACATATCAGTTCTTATGCCCTCGGTTAACATATCAAAAATTATCAGTTTCTGCACTTCCAAGTATAATCAGAATAAAGAAAAGGGTGCTTGAATGGCTAGTGAGTGGTGGGGGGAAGAGAATAATCTTAGTAGTTGAGTTACAGAAATAAAATAATAGAAAACTCTTATTTGCAATTCATTAATTTCTAAAAACAAAAGTGCTTTTCATGAGTTTGGTGACTGTCTTAGTCAGTTTGGGCTGCTGTAACAAAGTACTCAAGACTGGGTGGCTTACAAACAACACAAATTTATTCCTCACAGTTCTGGAGGCTGGAAGTTGGAGATCAGGGTGCCAGCATTGTCGAGCTCTTCCAGGTTGCAAACTGCCAACTTCTTGTGTTCTCACATGATGAAAAGAAGGCAATAGAGAATCCTGGGGTCTCTCTTATAAGTGCACTAATCTCATACATAAGGGCTCCACCATCATGACCTAATTGCCTCCAAAAGGCCCCACCTCCTAATACCATCACATTTGGTGTTAGGATTTCAACATATGAATTTCGGGGGGGCGGGACACAAACATTCAGTTCATTATAGTGACAAAACATAACCTGAACTGATGTAAAATTATTTATAGTCTTTATTTATTCCACTTGGTGTGTTATGCGTGCATTTGATTAAAGAAATATTAATGTGTTTCCTCAAAGTCCACAGGAAGTATTACACCATATACAGTATGTGCACCTTACCTTACCTTTTTAAAATCAGACAGAGTCAAGATTCTGAAACACATCTGTCTCCAAGGATTTTGGATAAGA
Source organism: Grampus griseus (assembly GCF_964374135.1). Taxonomy (NCBI): domain Eukaryota; kingdom Metazoa; phylum Chordata; class Mammalia; order Artiodactyla; family Delphinidae; genus Grampus; species Grampus griseus. The sequence continues at coordinate 129,690,680 of NC_139017.1, forward strand.
AGGTATGACATCCTTTTCTTAGTACCTTCTGTGTGCTCAACACCGTTAACCTATGTTAGTTTCTTTTGACCTCACAGTTCTGAGGGGTAAAGTACTATCATCCTCCACCTTACAGATGAGGAGAGTCATCTAGTTGGGCAGACATTTTTCTTTTCTTATTGCCTATTTGATGTTTGCCAAGAAAGCCAGTTCTCCTATAATGTACTAATTGATAAAAAAAAAAAATTAAGTCTAATTTGGGACAGATTCTAATTTGGGACAGTGGTCAATGCCAGGAGAACCCCAATCAAAGAAGGGGGATCTGTGAGGCCCAGTGATGCAAGAAGAGCCCTCAGAGGAATCCCTGTCAGGCCTCCATCTGAAAGGTCCTTAATGGATTCACAATGTTCGTAGCTCTTCAACTGTTCTTTTCCCACCTAACTCTTCAAAAACTTTAGTGTGACTGGGAAAGCCATAGACACCGTTTGCAGAGAAAACTATTCTGAGTGTTGAATTAATTTATGTCAAGGCCTGGTTTTAGCCTCTGGGATATAATTTTGGATTATCAGCCATCCAAAAATCTACCCCATTTGTTCTTTCCCTGTGCTTGAAATGACCATTCAATATCCTGACAATGACGAGTATTTGTTATCATCAGGATATTGAAAATAATGACTAAGATAGAAATATTACAAATCCCCTGTAAGGGTCAACCTAACAAGCCATTATAAACTTAACTTAAATAATCACGTGAGCTAGTCAGGCATTTAGCCCAGTCCGGAGGGAACTGGACATAGAATAGACCAGATTTGATGAAGAATGAAAGAAAAGAAGCACGGGGAAGGTCTGAAGCATGGAAGCTTCCAGGAAAGATCCACACAGGGTGTGACAGTGGGAGGATCGGGGCCCAGATCAGTGCCTTCGACTAGTGAATGAAGGAGGCACTAAAAGGGGAAAAAAGGCAGGAGAAAGGAGAGTCTGGAATCCCCCCAATTTAGTATCACCTACATCAGCTATTTCCATAAGGATAGTTGAATCACAATGTTTTAGAACACTCACCAGATCACATCATTCACCAGCTAGTGTCCAGGAGCTGGAATGGATGCTGGAGTTACAGAACCAGGGAAACGAGAGAAGGGAGCATGACACAGCATGTGTTAAGAACTTCCAGTCTCAGCCCACACCAGCCTTCCCTTTGCTGACTGTGTTGCAGCCACACTCCTGCATGTGCTGCATGTGCTCAGCTGGGAAAGCTACCTTCTCCCACTCTCTGCTAAGGGAATTCAGACTCTTCTGTATACTCAGCGTAAATGTCAATCCCCAGAGAGGCCTTCCCTTTCCATACCTACCCCTCAACTCTAAGTTATATTCCACTGTTCTCTGTGGGTTTTTTTTTCCCCTTCAGAGAACTCACTGCAATTTGTAAGTATATATTTCTTTCTTTCTTTATTAATGTCTGCATACTCCCTGTGAGTACCCACTAAGAGCAAGTTCTCAACAAAAATCTGTTCAATGAATCATTGTCAGCCACTGTGCTCTCTGTTTCAGACATGGTAGCTTTTTAAATCTTCATTCTAACCCTCTGCATTAGTTTTTACAGATGACATTAAGGAGGCATACAGCTCCAAGGGGCTCATTTTCATACTCTGGAATTGTGCAATGCACACCCTGCACAGTCGTATGCAGCAACCCTGCTCAGCAACCCCTTGTTCTAAAGCATTTAGGAATGGTATTATCTCCAAAGGAAGAGTATATCTCTGCTTTTCCCACCTTTGTGACAACCATGGCTTAGAGGGGTTAATAATAAACAGAAAGTCCAATTCGCTTCTCCCATCACATCAGTCCTGGAGCTAAACCCTGGTTCCTTGAAAGCCCCAAGAAAAGACTCTTCTGTTTGTATATCATGTTAATAATTAATTGATTGGTTAATCAATTAACTAACTTCTGTAAGGTTTGTCCTGTTCTCCTTTGTCCCCTCCACGTGTCCTGGTCAGGGTCAGTGGGCCTGTGCTCATAAGCATTATGCTGACCTGAAAGACTCCAAAGGAAGGACCATTTGGAAACATGTACAGGATCTATGCTTTTTAATGCCTTGAAATTTTATGAGGAAGCTGCTCATTTTATACCTGTTGAGAGTAGTTTTCTTAAAGTACTGACTGAGCATTGACTGAAAATATACAGCAATTCCTGGTTATACCAACATGGGTAAGTTAAGGTCCTGCCTGCAAGGAGCTCTCAGTCAATTGCGACAACAGGAAAAACAAGGAAGACTTCTTGGAAGAGGAGGGTCATGGGGACAGGAGAGGAGGAAGGAGGGGAGGCCATGAGAAGTATCCTAGGCAGAGGGTAGAGGCTGTGGGAGGGGCTCCGTGATTTCAGAAACAGAGTAAAAGCAGAAGCCCAGGCTAGAGAAGAAATGGTGCTCCCTTTTTCCTGGGTACTTATAGAAGAGCCTCTGGGTTGTAATATTTTATAAGATACTGCGAAGACACTGGTATTAAAAAATTTCCCCTGAGATGTAGACCAATTTACTCTTCTTGCTGCTTTGGTTCCACAGCCCTCAACCCTAACCCTCACCAGCTCTAATGTTAACCAATTCCTTTGCTAGATGAAGGACAAAGGCCAGTTTTCAAGAAATGCCAAATATTCCATTCCCATCAGGCTTTAAAAATGTTTCTTATACTCCAACACTGTAAACACCAATTGAGTTATCCATAAGGCCTCCCAGCTAAGATCAGTTGTTCCTGGCCCTAGTTGTTCATCACTTGTGGTGCTTTGTAAAAACACACATGCTCAATCTCCTGAAGTTGAACTTAGGTATACCCTCAACTCATCAATTTCTCTCCTAGGGAAATACCCATGAGAAATGCAAAATCTGCCAAAAGACGTAGAAGAATTTCATGGCAGCACTATTTGTAACAGTTCACAAGGGACCACCCAAGTGCCCAGCCACAGTTGCATGAATAAATAAACTGCAGCATATTCATACAGTGGAACAGTAGACAGCACCGAAAAGGGATGACCTTACACTACACACAGCATCATGGATGAATCTCATAAACACAAAGTAGAGCAAAATAAGCCAGATTCTAAAGAACACATACTGCATGATTCCATTTGGGTTTTATACTAAACATCAAGAAAAAGTAATGCATGTGTTAGAAATCAGGATAGCGGTTATGCTTTGGAAGGGGACAGACTAGAAGGGGACACAAGGGCTGTTGGGGGACTTCTCGGTGCTAATTACGTGAGTGTGTTCACTTTGTAAAAAGTCATCAAGCTGTGTATGTATGACCTGTACACCTTTCTGTATGATGTTTTATTTCCATAAGATATTTTTAAAAGATACATCTGCCTAAATTTCGTCCTTATTTATTCTGATTCAGTAGATCTGGGGGAAGGTCCAATTATCAGTATTTTTTTAAAGCCCCACAGATGAATCTAATGCACATCCAGATTCAGGAACCAGTGACTAGGATCACCTAGTCTAGATTTCCCTTGTTTGCATATTAAAAGAGCTTATTCATTGTTTTTCTTTTCTTTTTTTCCCCCTACAAATAGGAGTAAAATAGCCCCCACCATCATGTGCACCCAGATGTTTCCATGCTACTGAAACGCATGAAGGTTGAAAGGCATTCCTTCCACTTCTCCAGGTCAGTTGCTCATTAGCAAAAGTATTTGTACTCTGGGGTTTCAAGAATCCCTCACAGAATCTATTTATTCAATCAGCCAACAAGCATTTATTGAACACCCATAATAATAAAAGCGAACAATTGCTAACCCTTATTAATCACTTCCTTGGGCCGGGCATGATCTTATGTCCTTCGCATATGGTCTTTAATTTAAATAATATAGTAAATAACTAAATTAAATAATTTAAGTAATAATTAAATTAAACAATATAGTAAAGGAGTTAAGTGCACAGACTCAGGAGCCAGGCTACCAGTGTTGAAACTCTAGCTTCAGCTAACTCAGTGGTGTGACTTTGGGAAAGTTACTTTGCCTGTCTGTGACTCAGTTTCCTCATCTGTAAATGGGGAATAAAAATAATACTAATTCCTGAAACCAGGGTGAGGAGTAAACGATGTTTGGCACCTGTAAATGCCACTTACTATATACAGAAAATGCTACATAGGCATTAGCTCTTATTTTTCACAAAAGTCCTATGAAATAGCTACTATAATAATGCTAAATTCGTACGTGAGGAAACCACACTTAGAGAGGTTCCATGACTGGTCCAAATTCACACAGCTAATAAATAGCAAAATCAAGATTCCAAGCCGAGTTGCTTGACCTCAATGCTCAGATATTTTGCTATCATGCTCTCTCTTTTTCACTGACATATTTCTCTCTCAGTTGTGTTTTTGTGGACACAGGGATTACATATCTGAAGAGAAGCCTCTTTTAAAGAGTTCTTTCAAGAGCCTGGAAAGTTGGAGTATTTCATGAGCCAGCTCAAAATGACAAGACATGCCCCCTGCAAGTGCAGAAGTGAGCCCTTGCCCATTAAGTTTCATTTTCCAAGGAAGAATGAATTTGGGTAACCTTTCTCCCTCCCTGAAGTTAAAAATACCTTTTAAAAATGAGTTTGTCATGTCTTGTTGCATAACACTGAGCAGTATTTATAGAATGTGGAAATGAATGTGAAAACTTGTATTTTGATGCATGGCATATTTGAAGTGGTGTTTTCATTAATATCTCTGACTTGAATTTTTCCTTCCAAGTTATTGGGGTGTTTATTAAACTTTTAAAGTAATTTTTCTGTCTCAGAATGGGGCACAGAAAGATAGAAACTGGGAAGAAGCACATTTTTAGACACCAACATTGTCAAGGACTGAAAAATCAATTGCATATATTTTACCTGTCAGCATGAGCTCTGCCTTTCCCTAACTGAGAGTATGGGATACTTTGTCCCCTAATATTGAATACTATTCATTAGAGAGTTAAAAATTGTGGTTTTCTTGAGTTAATTTTAAATAAAATGCTTCACTGAAACAATATCTCAGTAAAAAATTTAGGTACCAGCATTTAACGGAAAAAACTGTGATTTTTTTTACCTAAGATTTGTATTACATTGATTCCCAAATAATGAGTTTGGCAAACCTATTATGACTCTCTCTCCCCACACGAATAAAAGTGCTGCTATCATTCTGTTGGTTTTTAAAGGATGGCTGCAACTACCCTGAAATGTATTTCCAAGTTTTGCCAAGTACTAACGTGACTGATTTTATTTCTTTTATTAGATACTTAAGTTTCCCTTTCTTTTCTGTATATTGCTTAAAAACAAATCTGCTTTTACAGGCCTCCTGCCACCTAAAAGACTCCTTGTTCAGCACAGAGAAGATTTCTTGCTGATCAGATCCTCCCCATTCTTCTCTTTAAGCAAACACTAAAAGCTTTCAGCAGCTGCCCGAGATACCACCTTAAAAACCCTTAAGGCAGTTTGAAAGGCCTCCAAAAAAGCATGACATTCAATCAAAGTTCAGTAAGGAAAGTTTTAATGAATAAACTTAGTAAATTAGAAAGCACTGCAGCAGGGTGATTAACTCTCATTTGTGCATTAGTGTTGAAATTAATTAAAATGTTTAAGCCATAGGAGGCTGGTTACCTCGTCAGGACCTGGCTCTGCCCTCAGAGTCAGTCTGGATCCAGGAGTGATTCATCTTACACAGATGAGAGGGGGTTAAAAAGAAAAGAACAGTCAGGACAAATGTGTTTTCAATGGTGCTTAACAGCAGGGAGACCATTGAGACTTCAGAGCAGTGCTACTGGAGTGTGACATCATAATACGGTATGTACATGTGGAGTGGAGTGAAGAGGGCTTTGCACACACAGGCCTTTCCACTCTTTTGGACTGGGTGCCGCGTATATTAATTTCTCTGCCAGGTGGAATGCTGCAGTCTGCTCTCTTCAAGACCACTCACAAATTACCTGTTTCCCTGACTCTTTTTAAACCTGCTTGCCACCGTTAACATTCACCCTTGGGAGTCCCCCGCAGTGCAGTGAGGGGAAAATGTGGGCTAGGCACCCTGGTGGATTTCCCTAAGATCAACTCCACAGGATGTATGAAAATATAATTGCCTCAAACTCTCAGACACATAACGATGGATTTATTATTCAACTCCCTTGACAATGTGCAGAGCAGAAACCATCTTTTGAAGAAACCCAAAATATTCCATTCCCATTAGGTTTTTAAATATCTCATAAGCTCAATTTCTTTCCAGAACTATGGGTCTGTGGATCTTCTTATAGAAACCCATTACTGTGTAGCTGTTTAACAAATCTGTGCCTGCTTAAAATTATAAATGACAGCACATTTCATAAAGAGAAAAGTCCTTTTCGACAGGAAAACAATCTCAGTTGGTTCTCCTTGGATAACAAGCAGGCTTGTGTCAGGCCTGGCACCATAGCTGTTTCCAAAAAGCGTAGAAGTGGACTGCTATTTCTAGTTCAGGGGTCCAAATTAAGGGGTGTGCAGAAATGAGTGACTTCCCGCAAATCCAAATTATTTCCACCTGAAGAAAACTGTCATGATTTGCTATGGATCTACATTCATAAATTTAAAAACTGTCTGTCTTCCTTGTTTTTTGCTCTAAAGATTTCTTGTCAGACACAATGTCAGAGGTCACTGTCAGAGTGTCCCTTTGGTACCCATTAACTATAACCAGCAAACTTGTTCACTATTGATCCACTATGTCTAAGTACCTATTACGGTGGCTATAAAAGGTAGCTTCGCATCTTTCTAAACAGATAATTCATAAAAGCCAAGTGGTCATGGCTTGTGATATATTATTCTTTCACTGTAACTGTGACTGAATGAAAGAGAGGGAGGAAGAGGAGGGGGAACTAAGGGTCACGCGCGTTAGACTAGAGAGGTAGAAAGTTGTGTGTCGATCGGACACATTAACATCCATATAACTAATAAAAGGCATTAATAACATTTGTTCATGACCTCATTATCGATTCATTCCACTCAGAAGCAGAGGCTCCTAGAGAGAGTGCAGACAGAGTTGAGTTTTTACCACCAAAGTTCAGCTGAGGTTGACTTTAACATGGAAGTCAACTAAAGACAGTAAAATATACGCTGGCAGCAACACCCTGGGCCCTGGGATTGATGCATTTTGCGGGTAATGCATCATTTGGGGGCAGAGCAAATGTTTGGGGAACAGAAACCTCAAATACGAAGTGTTAAGGATCTGCCAGGCTGATGGGTTCAGAACATCCCCGCGTTCATTGGGGATCGTTTGATTCATCATCTTTGCTGTTTCGTATTGAACGTTCAGCAAGCACTGCAGAGACCATTGCGGATGTTCCCACGTTCCCATCCTGAAGGAAAGCATCTCATTAGGAGAACAATCAGGATCTAATGAGTAAGCCTTGCTCACAAGTTAACTGACATTGGGCTCATTTAATGCCGTTTACAGTCTTCTACCCATTGGAGAACCTGGAGGTGGTGTGCTTTTCTCAAGACTACAGTTTGGAGGAAAGTAAATTGAGATAAATCATGGTGAGATGAGATAGTTAAAATGTCATGCTCCATAAGTTTGAATGCATCCTTCAAGTTCTGAACAGTAAAATGCAACTGAACACTGAAACAAGGGAAACAAAGAAAAATCAGATAACTAACAATACAAATCCTCCTTCTTTGACAAGGATGCTTCATGGGGAGAACCAGACAGCACCTTTTCAGAACCATCCCTGAACAGACACCCGGGGACGTGCATGCGCACAGCCACACTCCCTCCTGATTTTACTTTCCTTTTACTGTTTTACATATTATGGTTGAGGGGATGATGCATCAAAATTGCAAGGTTTCAGAGACAAGCAATCAACCACTAGCTGTATTTCTGCTGACAGATGTTAGCTGAGGGAAAGTCCCTCTGCTGGCTAGGCAAATTACAGAGTGTCCCCAGTAAGTGTGGGGACAATGCCGCTAACGAGGATGTGTTTGAGAGTCAGAATAGGCCCTCTTAGCTTCAAGAAAAGGCTGAAGAAAGGTTCAGGGGTGGGCATGGGCGGATGTGAGAGCTGTGGAATTGCTTCTCTGATTTCTCCTTACAGAGCCCCATTCATTTCAAGTATCTACTGACTCTAAAACTCTTGAAGTTAAAACATCCTAAAAGAAACCCAAGGATGACCTATTTCCTGGAAGCAACCAATATAAGTTAATAATTTGACCCCGGGAAAAGCTTTTCTTCTTTATGCGAAACCCCAGTCATTGGGACAACCAATGTCTTGAGGGAATTCCCCTCTGATATCTGTGGCTCTTAAACT
>NC_139017.1:129699132-129706632 GCF_964374135.1 Grampus griseus
TATTTGGATCTCTAAGCTTCATAATAATTCTTATTTTTATTTAATGTTTGGAGATGTAAAAAGTGACTACTGTTACAAAATGTGACCTCTGTGAGGTTTACAACCTACTGAATCAGATGAGATATGAAAGCGTTCAATATAATGCATGACTTAAAGCTATGTTTTTTTAAACTTTAATAAGAAATGTCTGACTCTTAGATCACTGTTTCTAAAGCCTGGCAGACAGAAACATGTCTCTTACAAGGGTCTAATCCATAGAGCAAGCAGAGGTCCAGCAGGGAGAAATAGTGCCTTTCCCCTTTACCTCATGCAAACCTGAACCTTTAATTTACTGTGAATAAACTTCAGCTCCAGCAACATTTTAATAACTATAACTCATCTCATTTTTTTTCCCCAAAGGTTACTCAGGTATTGTGGTGAATGGCAGGATGCGGAGATAAACAAATCAGCATCTTTGTCCTCGGGAGGCTTACAGTCTTATGAGATGACAGATGTGTGTATGCACTCAAGCGGCCAATGAAGTGGCTCAGACAGCATCCATTGCCTTCTTCCTCCTTCCTGGCAGAACTCCATCTTTATTCAGGTACCCACCCCTCCTCTACATAAGCTATGTGACTTAGGGGACGCTGATTCATAGTGGGCTAAACCAATCATGGGACTCCTACACACGTACTTGTCTGTGATTCACTCAGGTATCCTAGCTTCAGCCAATTAGTAGTCCACATTCCCTGGGTGGTGGTAAATTGGTCCAAGGATGCGCATGCGACCTAAATTGACCTCATCACACCAAAAGGAAGGACAACCAAGGAGAAGGTTCTCTCTCTTCCCCTCTAGCTGTATTGCCCCAACTGCTGTTAGCAGCCCTCTTAGCTGCCTTTGGGGAAGTTAGCCTGAGGATGAAGTTAATGGCAGATCTGAGAAAATTACAGAGAACCAAAGAATAAACACTGATTGAATCACATCTGAAGCCCACTATACTTACAAATGGCCTTTATGTGAGATAGGTTTACTATTTCCTTTTTGTTTATTCTCATTTGAGTAGGGATTTATGTCCTATGCAGCCCCAAAACTTCCTGTCACCCGTATCATTACAGCCCAGAGTGATGGTCCCCGTGGTTTGCTATGGGAGTCTTCAGAGGAGCACAGAGGATGGACACAATCATGCTGGTGGGAACTTTCCAGAGAGAGGATGGCTGAGCTGAGTTTTGAAGGTTGAATAGGCGTTAGCTAGACAGATATAGAAGGGAAGGGGGGTGTACAAAGAACAAGTGAACAGAGGTGTGTCAGTGCCTTTAAGGGTGTTGGGAGAGTTGTACGACCAACAAGCATGAAGAGAGCATGGGAGGACGTTGAAGAGAGCATGGGAGGATATTCTCGTAGATGAGACAGAGGGGGTAGGCAAGGGCCAGATCATGAAGCGTCTTGCACTCCATGTGAATGTGGATTTTCTAGTGAAGGTAATTGGGAGCCATCGAAGGATGTTAAGCTCCAAAGTGGCATGATTGGTTTTGCACTTTAGACACATCACTGGTGGCCAGTGTGGATGGTGACTTGGAGAGGACAGCTCTGGGAATGGGCAGATCAGTTCAAGAGTCTCTGTCTTGCTGGAACTCTCAGGCATCCTCTCCTGGCAGGAGGCAACATGGGTCCTTTCTGGATGACTCAGGGAAGGTACCTGTGAAGACTGGAACAGAGCCATCACTGCTGCTCAAAATCTGTAAAAAGATTCAGGTCAGTGAACATTTGCTGAGTGTTAAGACTCAGAACACTGCACAGCAGCTGGGAAAGAGCCCCTTACTGTGTGGCCTTAAGCTAGCTGCTTCACCTACCTGAGATGCCATTTCCTTGTCTATAAAATGAGGATCCTATGCCTACCTTTCACTGTTTAGGTGGGTTAAATAACACTTATAAGCATTTAGCACTAGAGACTAAATTAATGACCCACTGGCTGACTAGGTGACTAGATGACGTGAATAAATAGTTTTCCCCATTTATACTAAATATGTGATGCTAGATTGGAAAATGGCAGGCCCAGTACTGTGGGAGAAGTTACCACGAGATGAGCAAGTGAGCCGTGCTACCTTCTGGGGTAAGTTTAATTCCTGTGGAATTCTTTTAAATGAGGGTGGATCTGCCCTCAGGGATTGCAGAAGCTCCTGCTCAGTCATTAATTAAAACAACATGCTTCAGAGCCCTGCGAATGTGTACCTTCCCATTCCTGGGGCTCAAAAGGAAGTGACGCTGTAAATTGCTTTGGAATGAATTGATTTGGGGTTTTGCATATTACCCACAAAGGATTCGAGAGACTAGGTTTTAGCCCAAGTGCAGAGGATGCTGACCAGCTGGTTTGTACAACCTACAGGCAAGGTAACTCTGCTCCTTTCCACGATGTGGATCTTTGGGCCCCCCCCAAAATTGATAGTGATTATTCAGGTGTGGTAGGGCAGAAGGAAAGGCTGAGGTGGGACAGTGGGGAGCTGATGTCAACCTGCAGACATTTGCACTCCACCCAAAAACTTGGAGGTACAAAGTGCAATCATTTAGAGCTTTGTCACTAGAGACATTTGGGTTTGAGTTCTGACTTGCTCACTTACTAGCTGTGTGACCTTGGGCAAGGGACCTAACCTCTCTGAGCTGCAGTTTTTTTCATTTGTAAAAATGGGATATGCCTACCCCAACCCTATAAAGTGGGAGTACACCTGCTCCTAGAATTGTTATGAGGGTTAAATAAAACAAATATGAAAAATATGTATTCAGCATGGTATATGACATATGGTTAATAAACAGAAGCTATTATTATTTTTATTTGTAATGGACAACTGTTATTTTTTGTCTATCCATCACATAGTTGCCCTTCCTATCAGCACCCTGATTTCCTTTAGGGGAATTACCTTTCCTGATTAGGCATAGTCTTGGCACCCTCTAGTGTGCTGTCATTTTAGAAGTTGAAGGGGTCCTGGAGGGTCTGCCTACCCCATCTTTCCTTCCATCACCTAGTAAAACCCTGTGGTGAGCATGTGACTTGAGCTCAGCCAATCAGAATCTCTCTCCTGGGATTTTTTTTTTTTTTTTTTTTTTTGCGGTACACGGGCCTGTCACTGTTGTGGCCTCTCCCGTTGCGGAGCACAGGCTCCGGACGCGCAGGCTCAGCGGCCATGGCTCACGGGCCCAGCCGCTCCGCGGCATGTGGAATCTTCACGGATGGGGGCACGAACCCGTGTCCCCTGCATCGGCAGGCGGACTCTCAACCACTGAGCCACCAGGGAAGCCCCCTCCTGGGATTTTTTTAATCATAGTGAAACAAAGGTAGAAGAAACAGTGGGGCAATGCCCAAAGAACACTGCCTTCCCTCCCCTCCTGTTGGTGGCCTGTAAATCATTTACAGGAATGATTAAGTTCTGTAACGTTTCCTTTTGCTTAAGCTGCCAGAATTCATTTCTGTTGCTTACAACCAAAGAATTTAAACATCATTACTTCCTGTCTTTAGGAAACAAGTGATTCCCTTCACAGCCTGCTTCATCCCAGTGTGAACCCCACCGTTGCCCTACAGAGAATGTTCCTTAAACACAGTCCAAATTTTTATAGCTTCGTGCATATCTTCAAGACGTTCTTTCTTCTTGGTTGCCCATATTCATCTCCCGTTCTCCAAAAGCAAACTCTAACTCATTCTTCAAGCCCTGGTTCAAATGTCACTTAATTTGGGAAGTCTTCAATGACTGTTCTGACCCAGCAGTTACAAACGTAGTTAAGCCCCTCCACCTTTTTCATGCTTTCCTTGAGACTTTTACTACATTTGCCATGTTGTATTACAGTTAGGTTATTTGCCGCCATCTAGATCGTGTGGTCTTTGGGAAAGGGAACCAAGCCTTACGCTTGTTCAGCTTTGTGTTTCTAGAATCTACCTGGTCCAGAGCAAGAACGTTTTTGTGGAATGAAAGGCATTTCTTACAAATAGACGAACCACGCAATTTTGTGGACAAGCTTTTATATTGGGGGCATGTCTAGATAACTTCGGAACAGTAGGCCAATTCTGCGGGCCACCCAGTTCTCCCAGTAGTGGTGGACAAATCCGTCCTTGTCTCAGTGATGCAAACTGACAATCTGGAGTGAGCCAAAATTTTTAAGATCATTGTCTCAGTCTATACTTTGAGAGTTACACAAGGAATCATAACAGGAACTACTAAGACATATGGCTCTGACCACACACCAAACACCAAACAAACAACTCATTTGATCCTCATAATACCCCTATAAAGTACATGCTGCTATTTTTCCCATTTCACAGATGAGGAAACTGAGGCACCATGAGATCAAGTTACCTGCCCACAGTTATATGGCTAACAAGTAAGAGAGCTGAGTTTCCTACCTAGGCTGTCCTCTTCATATGACTTGGACTTCTCTGGAGTCACTGAGGAATGAGCAGCCTCTCTGCTCATTCTGTCAGCACTCAGCCCTGTTTCACAACTTGGGGGTTAGAAGCAGGACAGGGGTGGCCACATGTGGGGATCTGTCTCCTTTGTAAGAAGCATTGACAATGAGTGCAGAGCACAGACACAAAGGAGCTGAATATTTAGCTAAGCTCCAGTGGGGTAGTGATGAAGAGGGAGGGGAATCCTTCAGGGATATTTCAAAATACTAAGAGACCCGGAGATAACCCTTGTGCCAGCAGTAGTCACATTAGCCTTGGCTAAATTCACTGAGCTGGGTAGTTCAATGCTTAGATTTTTAAGTCAAACAGTCCTGAATGTGTGACCTTGTGTGACTCAGTTTCCTCATCTGTAAAATGAAGCATGATAAAAGTCTCCATGTCATAGGATAGTTTTGGAAATTAAATGAGTTAATTATATGGGAATTACTTGATATATGTGGCATCTACTACGTGGTTATATTATATACATTTTAATACAAAGTCACTGCTTGTTATGGGAGATTTAGTGACCAGTGGCACTTTGGGTCTTTTAGGGAACAATGGGAGAAAAAGTAGGAGTGAGAAGAGAGTTTCCCAACCACTTTGTCAGGGAGAACATAGCCCTTAAGAATGAATGGCACTGCCTCCAAATCCCACGGGCCACCCAGTTCTCCACAGGATTCCACTGGGTTAAGCACAAGATAGGGTGTGCGGTTTTCATGCCCAGTTATCAGGGCTGATGTCTCTGTAGGATTATTCTGTATGAGCAAACCCAACATCCTTTTTAGTACTTTTTTCCCTTTCAAATTTCCAAAGGGGAGAAAAAAACCTTCAATGATGACTTTGGTCAAAAAAGGCTTATTTTATTCCGAGTGCCTTCTTCCAAAGAGCTAATGATATTTCTCATAAATCCTGAGCATTCCATTGGCTGTGACAGCCAGCACTTGGGGAAAGTTAGCATCAGCTTTATCTGCAAGGAGGAGAAGTTAGGCATGATTTGCCCAGAGTCTGACAGAGCGCATGTGCCCTAGACCCTAGATTGGGGGAGGAAAGGGTCCAACTCACCAGTCCATTTAAGCTTCCAACTTTGCAGATTCCAGATTCAGAAACTTAAAGTCTTCAAATAGTTCCCACAGAAACCACACTTTTTCTCAAAGCTCTCCATGAGTTGCAGACCAAACAAACACATACAAATAAAGTGCATTTGCGTAATGTAAGAAATATATTCTCTTAATGCATCTGTCTCAGCTTTTAATTATCATAGTTTACATGACTCAAAATTAGACCCATTGTCCGACAGATCTTGGGGTTGAAAACTGAGGTGGAAGTGAGTATAAGCATATGAACACATTACTGAACTCCAGGTGTCCCAGGCACACTTAAAACATGGCAATAAGCCCTCTCCACTTAGGATTTGATAGGCTGCAAATAAATCTATTGCCATCCTCTGTCTATTCTATTAGTGCTGACGTGTGAATGATATACTAAATAAAATTCTCAAAAGGCAAATCCCACAGCACGTGAGGACCTCTTGGGACTGTGTGTAGGTGTTGTCATTCCATGGCTGGCATCAGCGTGAACTCCCACCGCTGGGATATGGAACAATTTGTAATGTAACAATTAACAGAAATATTGACTTAAGTATGCACTCGGCAGGGGGCTGGTAACCCCAGGAATCAACAGAAGGAACAGTACCGTGCCATGTACAGTATCCCGAGGGATTCAGAAGCAATTCAAATGACTAAAGAGCACGATGTGCCTTGAGAAGCAATCCCTGCCCTCCTTTATGTGACTCCTGGTTGAAGTTAAAAATGACACTTTCTCCTCTACCCAGCTTTTGAGCTACACTGAAGGGATGGGCTCTATAAAATCACAATCTCTAAAATGCAAGGAACCACAGGGCTTCCAGTTTCATAATTTTGCAGATTCTAATTAGGAAAATGTTCCACCCACCGGTCCTTCTCCTGAGGGTGCGAGGGAGACCAGGGGCATCACAAAGCCGCATTTTGCATAGCCTGGATGATTGTAAACCTCCCTATCCGCCACCCCTCACCAACCCAAAAACCCCATCAGCTTACGTCCCACGCCCCATCTCAGTTCTCATATACTTTCATCTTGCCCTCAGGATCCCCTAAAGTAAATAAGATGTCCACCCAGATAATGGAAACCCCACCAGCTCTCAGTCAGTGCCTTTTCATGCCAATCTAACACATTTTATACAGTCGTTGTAGCTGCATCAATGAGTGCAGTTGGAGACGCCAATAGGGCTCCGCAGACATTAGCCGAGCAAATGAAATGTATTTCATGCGGGCTTTCTCTCTGTCTTATTCTAACCACTTGGCAATGGTCTCAGTTGAAAACATTGATTCTGAAAGATATATATGGATATAGAAACTGATTAACCAGCTTATTTGCTGCTGATTACCTTACTAATAAATGTCTCTGAGTGCTTAATTTAAATTAATACTTCCTTCATTAATGAAAATCCAGCTTAGAGCATAGAAAAATCTTGACAGATGCATTTATTGAACAAACATACATTTATCTACACCAAGCCAATTGAATATACAATCATATTTGGTTGGGGTTATAATTGATAATGATTCTACAGTTACTACTTCAGTTAGGTGTGTGTCGTTCACCAGAGTCGCTTTGATAGTCTATTAAGGTTTTGTCCTTTTGGAGGCTGTGGGGAGCTGGGGGACGTACAGGGACATAGGCAAGGCAAGCTCAGAACATCTGGTCACTTTTCAGATAAGGAGCAAGATAGTCTAGCTTCCCCTCCCCCAACTCTTCATCCTCCTCTGCCTCAAAAAACAAAAAGGAAGGCTGGCTGACTTTTCGGTGCAGTAAAAATGGAAAAGGGGACAAAAGGTGTCAAATGTGAGGACCTAGGGATTAAACAAAATTGGGTTATTGATTAACCAGTGTGTTAGTCGCCTCATGTTTGTGGCAGCCAAATACTAGGTTCTCCCGCCTTTTGGAGTTTATGGGCTAATTTCTCCCAAGACATGTGAGTTCCTTGTGCCGCGGGTGGACTCGTGGGCGGCCGGCCAGCCCAGAGTGACAGCGACTCAGTGTCTGGAAGCCCC
>NC_139017.1:129711632-129799132 GCF_964374135.1 Grampus griseus
TAACCTCCATTCTCCAGAGGAAAGAACTAAAGTTCAGAGAGGTTAAGTAACTGGCTCAAGGTTGCACAGCTAGTGAGAGCTAGGTCAGGAGTCAAACCCTGGCAGCGTGGCTCCAGAGTCTGATGGGCTCTCCGTGTTAGGACTAGAAGCCGTGGGACCCAGGTGCCTGCCTCTAGCCACCAGGTCACACTTCCTAGCTTTAAAAGTCTTGCTTCTTCATTCATCAGTGCCAGTCCCGATCTCAGATGGACCCTTGGACCCACCTCAAAGTTACCTGCAGGCAACCTGCTGTCTGCATCAGTGGGCTGTTCTCCTGACTTGGCCAGACTCCCAACTTTCCTCCTCCCTTTCCAGCTGTTGATGTCCCACCTCGACCCTCCCCTTCATCTGATGTATTGTCCATCCTCAGTCTGAGGCTTCTCTGCTCACCCCAAAATGCTCCAGACTACTCCAGAACTATCCTCTTGATATCTTTACAGCTGTTTCTGGAATGTCAGATCTTATACCTCTGTTCGTTATCTCTGTTCCTCACCATAATTCAACCAGGGGGTATCGTTAGCCCATTTTAGAGACGGGTGTGATGAGGTCGCCTGCTGGGGCTCAATGCTGGTGAGTGGCAGAGCCTGGGTCCAGAGCTGGTGAGCCCAGCCCCCAGATCCATGCTCCTTCCCCTATTCTGCATAGTTGACCCCACTTCCACACTCACCTACTGTGAAAAGCCCCACCCCCAAATGATGAGGCAGCCAAAGCTTGGGGTGGGGAGGGCATGGTAGGAGAGGCCTCATTGCTCCCCAGCGGGGCTCAGTCAGGGAGCATTTGGGGGAATATCTGTCTCCTGGGCCCGTAGTCAGCCACAAGGGCAAAGACCTAGGACAGGCAAGAGATCCGTGCTGAACTCTGATATTAAAAAGGAGGGAGTCAGAGAGCCAAGTGATCACTCTAAGCCTGTATATTAAATGTATTTTCCCTTTGCAAAAAAAAAAAAAAAACTGCAAAAGTTATGTTTCTACATAAAGGCAGCCTGTGTTTCATAGCTATTCTAATTTATGGGCCGTACATTCCTGTGATTGTCTTGAGCTGAAGAGCCAAGTAAATAATCACGGAGAGCCACAGGTAAATCACTTGGCGGTGAACCGAGCCTGTCCAGGGCCTCCAGAAACGGCACAAACATTATTTCCTAATTTTGCAGATTTCTTCATCTGAGCCCAGAAAACGCCTTCTCTTGTTGGCTTTGAGGTTTGACACTTTTTTCCACTTACATCCTGAAGAGACAGCAGCAAGGTGAAACGTGAGAAGTGTTTAAAGCATTTTCAAAGATTCCGCTTCTAATTTTCCTTCTCAATTTCAAAGAAAGAATGCCGTTCACTTCACTTCCGCAAGGATTTATCCCGCTACCAAATGGGAGCTGGAAATGGGAGGGGGTGGGGAGGAGTCCGGAGTGGGGAGACATGGGCCACAGCTGCACGCAGCTTGGGACCTAGTTGATTTTCTTTTGAATTTTGGTAAAATATACATAACAAAGTTACCGTTTTAATTATTTCCAAGTGTACAATTCAGTGGCATTAAGTGCATTCACATTGTTGTGTGACCATCAACCATTATCCATCTGCAGAACTTTCTCCTCTCCCAAACTGAAACTCTGTTTCCATTAAACGATGACTCCTCAACCCCTCCTCTCCCCAGCCCCGGCCACCACCATTCTACTTTCTGTCTCTATGAACTTGACTATGCCAGGTACCTCACATAAGTGGAATCCTGTAGTATCTGTCCTTTGGGGATTGGCTCAGCACAGTGTCTTCCAGGTCCATCCATGTCATAGCACCTGTGACCCGGCTGATTTTAAGAAGGGGAACACTGAACCAATGGAAATACTAGTTCTTATGTAAGTCAACCAGAGCGGCATCAACCCAAGGGACAAATGCATATTCACAGTCATTTGTGGTTGTTTTAAGGAAATCCAAGCCTAAGCTGCCACAATAAATCCAACACATTTATTGAGTTAACACTCTAGGCAAGGCCCACGGGGTGAATGAAGCAGCAGAAGATGCTGCTTCTCAAGGAGCTTCTATCCAGCACAGGAGACTGGGGTGCAGAATCAAATCCAGATGTTAACTGATACGTTAACTTCAGAGTACAAATAAACAACAGGTGAACAAGGCTTTCGCCAGAGAGGTCATCTCAGACAGACATGATTGGGGAAGAGGTAACTTTTAGTGTGACCTTGAAGGATAGGTAGAGTTTCGTACAAAAGGAATGGGGCTGGAGAGAAAAGACATTGCAGACCAGCACGGAGGGAAAGCATGTCCGAAGGCCGACTGCGTCTGTCTTATTCACTGTTTGACCTCCAGTGCCTGGTACGACAAGTGTGTGTCCCAGAAATGAAAGAATGAATGAATGCAGAGCCCAGAGGTGGAAAAGCCCAGGGTGAGTTAGGGAAACAGTGAGTAGACAGTCTCGCTTGGGTAGAGGGTCCCTCAGGGGAGCTAAGGTTAAAAAGGAAATGTGGGTAGAGATCAGAATATAGAAAACTTTGACTGTCAGACTAAGGAACTAGAACTTTATCCTGAGGGAAATAGGGAGGCATTGAAGGTGGCTGACCAGGGAAGCTCAGAGTGATTATTTCACTAATTCTGATCATAAGTGTCATCAAAGCACAAGTACCCCCTGAGAAGTTTAAAGTGGCAACAGATGGGTGAATGTCAATAGACAAGTGCCTTCGTTGGACTTACGCAGACGGGGTAACGTCTCACGTAGAAGTAGCATTTTTTGGAAGCATTTTAAAGTGACAGAAGGTAGAGGAAGCTGGCAGCCAAGACGCTAGTAAGGACAACATTCCAGCAATCACATACAAAAATGACACTTTAGCTGTTGAGATTAAGAGAAAAAAGGCAGATCTTGAGGCCATGGTAAGAGGATTACAAATTTTAGGGATCTTGATATTCCCTCAGGAGACGCAGAAGCCAGAGACCATGACAAACGGCAGGACTCAGTGACTGGCCAGCAAGGGAATTTTTAAAGGAAAAGAAGAGAAGAGTGTGCCTTATAGAGTGTGAGGTTGGGATGAGATGCCAAGCTTCCATATTCAAAAGAGAAGCAGAGCTTCAGGATGAAATCGCCGGGGAGATTTGAAATCTGCAGCAAGGCATAGTCATGAGGTCATGAGAACGTAAGAATTATGGAGAGGAGAGCAGAGGACAGAAGATGGAAAAGGAAGAGAGAGAAGGGGAGGAGAGGGGAGGGGAGGAGAGAAAAGTAGGGGAGATGGAAGGGGAGGAGGAGACTGACTTTATATTTAACAGGAAGTTACTCTAACTGGTTTAAACCAAAAAGGTCACAGGTTTGTTTAATGGAAACCAAGAGGACAGGCAAGATTGAGAGAAGAATGGAACCAGGAACTGGAGAGCCGTCCAGAACCAGCAATGACCCTCTTTGTCTCTGTCCCTTCTGAGGCCACCTGCACACTCCTCTCTGCCCCTCCTCTCCACTGCTTTATTCTTCGTTCTCTCCTCTATGCAGATAGCTGTCCCCACAGCCACCAAGATGACTTATCCCCAGTTCAAAAGACCTGCAGAAACTAACTAGTGGCCCTGAATCCATTTCCAAATATGTGGAGGAGAAAATACAATTGGCATCTTCATGCAAGTTCCATCAGCTATGGGCCAGGACGGTGGAGCCACTCAGCGTAAATAAGGCTCCTGAATGCAACTTCTGGGGCTGGGAGGGCAGCTTTGTAAGGTGGGTGTCAGGCTGGGCAGAGTCCACGGAAGGTCCAGACTACACTGAATCGATCAGGAACCACGAAACCCTGTTAGGAAGGAAAGGCCTGAAGAATCCCAGGCTGTTTCAGTCTAAAGAAGCAAAGGCCTCAGCAGCCATGAGAACAGCCTACCAGTCACTGAAGAGGTGCCTGCAGACTTGTGCCTGGCTCTGTAGGTGACAAGCTGGCTGATTCCAGTAGAAGGAGAAGCCTTCCATCAGTGAGAGCTGCCCCTCTGTGGTGGGCTCTTCTGTGAGTGAGGAAGCTTCCACAGGTATAAGGGGTTGAGCAGTCCAGGAATGTCCCAAAATTGGATGCTAAGTTGTGAGAGGAAGGGAGGGAGGACTTATACGTAGATTTTTCTAGGGAGCGGTTTCAATCAAGGGAACTATAGCCAAGAAGAGGGTGAAAATCTATGATTTAAAGAGCAGTGATTTGAGGCAGTTTACAATAACAGCGCAATAGAGAAGTGGAGACGCAAGTGGGAGATAGAACTAGAAAAAGGAGAAATCAAATATATTAAAAAACCAGTAGGGTCTATCGAGCTGCTATGGTTAAACTTCAAGTTTGATTTTGAGCTTCCTAGTAGCCAGAGAAACCTGTTACCATATGTATGACCAGAAGAAGCAGCAGTTCCTCAAGACATAGGAAGTATTTCTAACACAGATTTCTTAAAGGAATTTCTCAATAAGCAAAAATATCACAAAAGTAAATATAATAATGAGGAGTAAAAACAAAACAAAACAAAAAAAGTAAATATAATAATGAGGAGTAATATAATAATAATGATATAAGTAAACATAATAATAATGAGGAGTATTATCTGTTCAAAATTACTTGGTGGCAGGCACCAAGCTACGTTGTAACTAATTCCTGCAATCCTGACAGAACTCCATTGGGTAGTCACTGTTATTAAGCTCAAGTGACTGGTGAGGAAAATGAAGCACAGAGGGGCCAAGAGACTTGCCCACATTCTCACAGCTGGTAGGAATGGTAGTGAAGGCACTGCTAGACTCTAGGGCCATACTCTTAGCCACTGCAAATAACACTACTCTTTAAAAAGAAGAGAAAATGTGAGAAGGGAGTGAGAAAAATATCAGCCATTACCAGTATTCTCAAGTAGCTTTCAAGTAGCTAGTTAGGAAGAAAGACACACACAAATAAAAAGTTAAAAATAGGGCTTCCCTGGTGGCGCAGTGGTTGAGAGTCCGCCTGCCGATGCAGGGGACGTCGGTTCGTGCCCCGGTCCGGGGGGATCCCACATGCCGCAGAGCGGCTGGGCCCGTGAGCCATGGCCGCTGAGCCTGCGCGTACGGAGCCTGTGCTCCGCAACGGGAGAGGCCACAACAGTGAGAGGCCTGCATACCGCAAAAAAATAATAATAATAAATAAATTAATTAATTAAAAATTAAAATAATACATCATTACCATTTTTGAGAACCTACAATGGGTCAGGCTTTATTTCAGATGCTTCATATATGTTATCTCTTGATTTTCCAAATAACCATGAAAAGTATGTGTTAGTATCCCGGTCCTTTGTATTTAGGAGACTAGTTCTAACTGGGTCAAGTCCAGAATTCTTTGTCTGGCTTTCAAAGTCCTGCATAATTTAGCCTTTTTGTATCCAACACGACTGCCCTAAAAGAGGCAGCCACATACCAAATGAAAAAGCATGGAATCCCAGACTCTGCCATTTTCTTGCTGTGGGACTTTGAGTGAGTTCTTTAACCCATCTGAGCTTCAGTTTCCTCATCTGTTAAAGAGGGAGAAAGATAACTATTTTCAAGGTTTTTAAAAGAACAGAAGTTTTAAGGATAAGAAAGTATCATCCAGGGAATCACAGGGCAATCTGAGAGAGCGAGGGGCTGGGGCTGGGGAGCTGAGGGAATGATCTATCTGTTCATTTCATCCAGTCGGCATTTACTGAGCCTGGACATGCTTGCTTCTGTGTTTGGTACCAGAGGTCCAAAAATGAATGGGACGTGTCGACCCTTGAGGAACTTACAGTCTTCTGGGGGAGGAGAGGAAGGGGCACATGTAAATAATGACAGCACCATGCACAGTGAGACGTGGTTAGTGATGAAGATCTGGAACAGACTTGCAGAAAAATAAATTTAAGAAAGAGAGAGAGAGAGGGAGAGGTTCTGGGTCAAGAAGGTGATGTAGGAAGATTCTGAACTCAGCTCCTCCCATGGACACATAAAATCTACAGCTGTTTATGGAACAATTTCCTCTGGAAAAAAAAAAAAAACAACCCTAAAAACTGGCAGAGTAAGCCCTTCACACTGGGCAAATGAGAAGTAAACCACATTGAAGTGAATAGGAAAGGCTGAGACAATCTCGCCATAAACCCCACCTCCAGCACACAATCGGAAGCTTCTCCCTGAGGAACCAAGGGTTCATACCCCACATTGGGCACTTCAGCTTTAAAACCGGCACCTGAGAGATGAGCTCCCAAAGCATCTGGCTTTGAAGACCAATGAAGCTCACACACACGAGACCTGCAGGGCTGTGGCAAACTGAGGAACATCACCTAAAGGGTCCATGTCCAGACTTACCTACCCCAGGGCTAACACAGAAGCAGCTCTTTGAAAGTACCCAGACTTTATGTGAAAGAGACTCATTTCTTCATTTCAAAGCATTGGTCTAAGGGACAGGGGCCTGCTGGGATACTCTCCGGGAAGGGCGGCTGATGGGCACCATCTTCCTGCTCTCCCTCTTCTTTGCTAAGGCCAGCAGGCACCATCTAATTTTTTTCTCCCTTTCCTGCAGGTGCCATCTTTATGCTGCAGCTGACAAGCTCCATCTTCCGCAGGATCCCTCTGCCTTGCTCCTTTTCTTTTTTTCTTTTGTTTTCCTTTTCCTCTTATTCCCCCCTTTTTCGCTAAGTGCCGTCTTTGTGCTCCTCTCTGCCTTGCTCCAGACACTAGATGCCATCTTCACACTCTGTCATCCTCCAGAGTGCCAATATCTCTAGGAGGGGAGCTTCTATACGTCTGGTGCCCTGGTTTTTACATCTGGTTTTTCCAGCTGCCACCCAGGGAATGCTCTTTGATTGTGTGGTTCTGGAGTCCAGGGAGGCTTGTGTTCCTGGGTCCCATGGAACCGTAACAATTGGAGAGACAGTTCTTGGCAGACTACCACTCCCAGAGCACTGCACAGATAGCAGACTGAAACGCACCCCTCGTTTTTCTGAGAAAGAGGCCGATTTGCTTATCCAGGAGCTTTGGCCTGAGGACCACTTATAGGAGCCTATGGAGGGGCTCTCAGGGAATGGAGGCTGGTGCAAGTGAATACAGTTTTTGTGCTCTCCCTCTGCCTCACTCCAGCTCCCCCGTTTCTTACAGATAGGAGCTTATGTCCTTCTCTTGTGCCCTGATTTTTGTGGCAGCTGCCTGGGGACCCTCTATATTTTCTGGCTCTGGTGGTCAGCAGGGCTTATGCTCACAGGTCCCATTGGACTGTAACTAATGGAGAAAGTGTTCTTAAACCAGTACTGCCCCCAGGGTACAGCAAGAAGCAATAGACCCAGGAGCTCAATCTTTCTGGAAAGAGGTCTACTAGCTCATCACCATTGTTGCGGCTTGAGGGGCAGGCTTCCAATTAAACACAAATCTAAGGGTTGACTGTAAACCTTTCCTGAGACCTAGGAAGGTAGGCACTGTCTTCATGCTCCCCCTTTGCTGCACTTCAGAGTGCCAGCTTTTCTCAGTGGAGAGCGCTTATTTGTGTCTGGTGCCCCAGTTTTTACATCTCATGTCCTGGTTTTTGCAGCTTCTGCCCAGAGGATATCTCTTGATTTCCTGGTCCTGATAGCCAAGGGGGCTTGCATTGCATTGCTGGGTCCCATGAAACTGCAACAATGAGAGAGACGGTGCTTGGTAGATTACCACCATCAGAACACTGCACAGACAGATGACTGAAACACCCCCCCCCCCCCAGCTTTTCTGTGAAAGAGATCTACTTGCTAGTCCTGGAGATTTGACCTTAGAAGCAGGCTTCGGGTTTGGCACACACCTAGAGGCTATGGAGATGCTCTCAGGGGACATAGGCCAGATGATACCATCTTTGCGCTCTCCCTCTGCCTTGCTACAGTTCACTGATATCTCCCAGAAAAGAGTTTGTACACTCATCTGGAGCGCTGATTTTTGCAACTGCTGCCCAGAAGACACCTATAGATCCCTTGGCTGGGAGCCAGAGGGGCTTATGCTTGCAGTCCCACAGAACTATATATAATTGCACTCTCTACAACTGCTGCCTGAGGGTCTGGCTTCTAATCAGCCTGAATCTAGGTGCTGACTGAGATCCCCCCCCTTTGGGACACTGGTCTTGGTATACCTTCAACTACTGGGAGCTATTAAAAATATAAAGGGCTGCTTGGACAATCACAAAGATTGTCCAAGAGCTAGGGCAGAATTGAACAATAAATAAGATTCATCTCCTACACAAAACCAATCCTTCTACACTGGGAGAAGTGGCTGTTTCATCTAATGCACAAGAAACCAAAGCAGAGTCAAGAAAAATGAACAAACAGAGGCATATGTTCCAAATGAAAGAGTAGGATAAAATATCAGGGGGAAAAACAAGCGTTAATGAAATGGAGGTAAGTAATTTACTTGATAAAGAATTCAAAGTAATGGTCATAAAGATGCTCACCAAACTCAGTGAGGAAACAAATGAGGAAAAAATGTAAAGCAGAAAGAGGAAACAAAGAGGAAAAAAATGTAAAAAGTTCCACACAGAAATCACAGAATCAAAGAATACTATAACTGGACTGAAAAATACACTAAAGTGATTCAACTGCAGGCTAGATGAAGAAGATGAAAGTATCAGTGAACGCAAAGACAGGGTAGAGTAATTCACCCAATCAGAGCAGCAGAACAATGAAAAAAAGTGAAGCTAGATTACAGGACTTATGGGACAACATCAAGGTGACTAACATTTGCATTATCAGAGTACCAGAAGGGGAAGAGAAAGAGAAAGGGGAAGAAAACTTATTTGAAAAAATAATGACTGAAAACTTCTCTAACCTGGAGACAGAAACAATCAGATTCAGAAAGCCCAGAGAGGTAAATTAGATGAACCCAAAGAGACCCACACCAAGACACATTACAATTAAAATGTCCAAAGTTAAAGGCAAGAAGAGAATCTCAAAAGCAGCAAGAGAAAAGTAACTTGTTATGTACATAAGACTACCAGCAGATTTTTCAGCACACTTTCAGGCCAGAAGGGAGTAACACTATATAATCAAAGTGTTGAAACAAAAAAAAATTCCAACTAAGAATACTGCATCCAGCAAAGTTATTGTTCAAAATTGAGAAGAGATAACAAGTTTTCCAGACAAGCAAAAGCTAAAGGAGTTCATCGTCACTAAACGAGCCTTACAAGAAATGTTAAAGAGACTTATTCAAGCTGAAAAGAAAGTGTGCTAATTAGTAACAAGAAAGTGTATGAAAATATAAATCTCACTGGTAAAAGTAAATATATAGTAAAAGTAGTGGATTAATTACTTATAAAGCTAGTATGAAGGTTAAAAGACAAAAGTAGTAAAAAAAAATGTAACTACAATAAATTAGCTAAGGGATACACAAGATAAAAAGACTGAAAATGTGACATCGAAAACATAAAACAAGAGAGAGGGAGAATATAAATTAGAGCTTTAGAGTGCATTCAAACTTAAGTTGTTATTAACTTAAAATAGACTGATATAAATATAAGTTGTTATATATAAGCTCCATGTTAACCAGTAAGTAAAACCCTATCATAGATACACAAAAGATAATAAGAAAGGAATCTAAGCATACTAAAGAAAGTCATCAAAACACAAAGAGACAGAGCAAGGGAAGAAGAAAGAAACAGAGGGACTACGAAATAACCAGAAAACAATTAACAAAATGGCCATAAGTAAATACTTATAAATAATAACTTTAAATGTAAAGGGACTAAATTCATCAATCAAAAGATGTAGAGTGGATAGATGAGTGAAAAAAAACCCAAGAGCCACCTATGCGCTGCCTACTAGAAACTCAGATGTAAGGATATATATGAACTGAAAGTGAAGGGATGGGAAAAGATATTCCATGTAAATGGAAGCAAAAGAAAACTGGGGTAGCTATACTTAGACAAAACAGATTTTAAAACAATGACTGTAATAAGAGAGAAAAAGGTCATTTCGTATTAATAAAGGGGTCAACCCAACAAAAACGTAAAACATTTGTAAATATTTGTGCACCCAACATAGGAGCACCTAAATATATAAAGCAAATATTAACAGACCTAAAGGGCAAAATAGACAGCAATACAGTAATAATAGGGGATTTAATAACCCAGTTTACATCAATGGACAGATCATCTAGACAAAAACTAAATAAGGAAACATTGGCTTTAAATGACACATCACATGGACTTAACAGTTATATATGAAACATTCCATCCAAAAGCAACAGAATATACATTCTTCTCAAGTATACATGGAAGATTCTCCATGATAGATCATATGTTAGGCCAAAAAGTAAGTCTTAACAAATTTAAGAAGATTGCAATCATATCAAACATCTTTTCAGACCACAATGGTATCAAACTAGAAATCAATTACAGGAAGAAAACTGGAAAATTCACAAGTATATGGAGACAAAACAACATGCTCCTGAACAACCAATAGGTCAATGAAGAAATCAAAAGTGAAATCAAAAAATACCTTGAGACAAATGAAAATGGAAATACAACATACCAAAACTTATGGGATGTAGCAAAAGCAGTTCTAGGAGAGAAGTGCATAGTGATAAATGCCTACCTCAAGAAACATCTCAAATAAACAACCTAACTCTACACCTCAAGAAACTAAAAAAATGAAGCACAAAATTAGCAGAAGAAAGGAAATAACAAAGGTTAGAGCAGAAATAAATAAAATAGAAACTAGAAAAGATCAATGAAACAAAGAGCTGGTTCTTTGAAAAGATAAACACAATTGACAAACCTCTAGATAGAGTCAGCAAGCAAAAAAAAGAGGAAGTTCAAATAAATAAAAGCAGAAATGAAAGAGGAGACATTACAATTGTTACCACAGAAATACAAAGCATCATGAGAGTACAACAAATAATTCTATGCCAACAAATGGGACAACCTAGAAGAAATGGATAAGTTCCTAGAAACATACAACCTTCCAAGACTGAATCAAGAAGAAATAGAAAATCTGAACAGATTGATTACTAGTAAGGTGATTGAGTCAGTAATTTTTAAATTCCCTACAAAAAAAAATCAAGGACAGGTAGCTTCACTAGTGAATTCTACCAAACATTTAAAAAAGAATTATCGATAATAGCAATCCTTCTCAAACTCTTCCCAAAAATAGAGGAAGGGGACACTCTTCCAAACATATTTTGCAAGGCCAGCATCACCCTGATACCAAAACCAGACACAGATGCCACAAAAAAGAAAATTACAGGCCAATATCCCTGAAGAACATAGAGGCAAAAGTTCTCAGCAAACTGAATTCAACAATTAAAAGGATTATACACCATGATCAAGTGAGATTTATTCCAGGGATACAAGGATAATTCAACATCTGCAAATTAATCAACATGATACACCACATTCACAAAATGAAGGATTAGAATCATAGGATCATCTCAATAGATGTAGAAAAAGATCCATTTATGATAAAAATTCTCAACAAAGTTAGCATAGAGGGAACACACCTCAATATAACAAAGGACATATATGACAAGCCCACAGAAAACATCATACTCAACAGTGAAAAGCTGAAATCTTTTCCTCTAAGATCAGGTACAAGACAAAGATGCCCACTTTTGCCACTTTTATTCAACATAGTATTGGAAGTCCTAGCCAGAGCAATTAGGCAAGAAAAAGAAATAAAAGGCATTCCAATTGGAATAGAAGAAGTAAAACTGTCACTATTTGCAGA
This sequence comes from Grampus griseus, assembly GCF_964374135.1. NCBI lineage: Eukaryota > Metazoa > Chordata > Mammalia > Artiodactyla > Delphinidae > Grampus > Grampus griseus. Next base: position 129,723,314 of record NC_139017.1, read on the forward strand.
TGACATGATACCAAAGACTCCATCAAAAAACTGTTGGAACTAATAAATGAATTCAGTAAAGTTGCAGTACAGTATACAAAATCAATATACAGAAATCTATTGCATTTCTATATACTAATAACAAACTACCAGAAAAATTAAGAAAACAATCCCATGTAAAATTGCATTAAAAAAATAAAATAACTAGGCTAAATTTAACCAAGGAAATGAAAGACCTGTACACTGAAAACAATGACATTGATGAAAGAAGCTGAAAAAGACACAAATAAATGGAAAGATTCTGTGCTCATGGATTGGAAGAATTAATATTGTTAAAATCCATACTACCCAAAGAAATCTGTAGATTCAATGCAATCCTTATTAAATTTTCAGTGGCATTTTCCACAGAAATAGAACAAGTAATCCTAAAATTTGTATAGAATTACAAAAGGCCCCTAATAGTCAAAGAATCTTGAGAAATAAAAACAAAGCTGGAGTCATATGATCCCTGATTTCAAATTATATTACAAAGCTATAGTAATCAAAATAGTATGGTACTGGCATAAAAACAGACACATAGATTAATGGGACAGAATAGAGAGCCCAGAAATAAACCCATGCATATATGGCCAATTATGACAAAGGAGCCAAGAATATAAAATGGGGAAAGAACAATCTCTCCAATAAATGGTGTTGGGAAAACTGGAAAGCCACATACAACAGAATGAAACTGGACCACTAACTTATACCATACACAAAAATTAACTCAAAATGGATGAATGATTTGAATGGAAAACTTGAAACCATAAAACCCCTAGAAGAAAACATAGGCAATAAGTTCCTTGACATAGCATAAGTCTTGGAGATATTTTTTTGGATTTGACACCAGAAGCAAAGGCAAGAAAAGCAAAATAAACAGGTGAGACTATATCAAACTAAAAAGCTTTTGCACAGTGAAGGAAACCATCAACAAAATGAAAAGGCAACCTAATGAATAGGAGAAGATACTTTCAAATGATATATCTGATAAGGGTTGATATCCAAAATATATAAAGAACTAATACAACTCAATATCAAAAAATGGATAAAGAAAATGTGCTATACACACAAAACACACACACAATGGAATATTATTCAGCCATAAAAAATAATGAAATCTTGCCATTTGTGACAACATGGATGGACCTAGAGGGGATTCTGCTAAGTGAAATAAGTCAGACAGAGAAAGACAAATACTGTATCTCACTTATATGTAAAAGCTTTAAAGAAAAACAAAACAAGCTCATAGATACAGAGAACAGACTGGTGGTTGCCAAAGATGGGGGGTGGGGGATGGGCAAAATGGGTAAAGGAAGTCAACGAGTATAAACTTCCACTTATAAAATAAATAAGTCATGGAGGGCTTCCCTGGTGGCACAGTGGTTGAGAGTCCGCCTGCCAATGCAGGGGCCCCGGTCCAGGAAGATCCCGCATGCTGCAGAGCAGCTGGGCCCGTGAGCCATGGCCTGTGAGCCTGCGCATCCGGAGCCTGTGCTCCGCAACGGGAGAGGCCACAACAGTGAGGCCCGCGTACCGCAAAAAAAAAAAAAAAAAAAAAGGTCATGGGAAAAAAATCATGGAGATGTAATGTACAGCATGATGACTATAGTTAATAATACTGTATTGCGTACTTGTAAGTTGATGAGATCTTAAAAGTTCTCGACACAAGAAAAAATAATTCTGTGACTATGTATGGTGACAGATGTTAACTAGACTAATTGGGGTTATCACTTTGCAATATATACAAATATTGAATCATTATTTTGTACACCTGAAACCAATATAATGTTGTATGTCAGTTATACCTCAATTAAAAAAAAGAGAAAGAGGGACATTACATGAGCAAGACTGTATTGGAAATGCTGGCAGGACTTAGTACCTGAGTAAACTCAAGGGCGAAGGAGAAGACGGAGAAAAGTCTGGGTGATGGAACTTGTCTGAGATGAGGAAATTAGATGGAGAAGTTGGTTTGGTTTAGAGGTGAGACATTCATTTAAAAAATATCCAGGTGGCAATGACATGGACCAGGGCTGGGTGTGAGGTAAGAACAGGATTGACATTTAGGAATGAAAAGTAATGATGTAATCATTGCAATCATAAAATGTGGCTTTCTGAGGAATTGTATTAAGATAGACAAGGAGAAGGGTGATGATACAACCTTGGAAACATGAGAAGAAGGAGGAGCCAACAAATAAGGGAATAGTCAGAGAGGTAGGAGAGAAGAAAGGCGATTCAGAAGAGTGCAATATCCCTTAAGTCACTGACGGAGAGTCAAGAAGAGCAACAGGGGCTTCCCTGGTGGCGCAGTGGTTGAGAGTCCGCCTCCCGATGCAGGGGACACGGGTTCGTGCCACGGTCCGGGAGGATCCCATGTGCCGCAGAGCGGCTAGGCCCGTGAGCCATGGCCACTGAGCCTGCGCGTCCGGAGCCTGTGCTCCGCAACAGGAGAGGCCACAGCAGTGAGAGGCCCGCATACCGCAAAAAAAAAAAAAGCAACAGTATTACCTGAAAAGTTTTTTTTTTAACCAGGATTAAAAAAATGTAAATTTTCTTCAGCTACAAATCAGAGAGAGCTATCAGGAAAGAAAAAAGCCAGATTGTAGAGGGTTTTGGAAGCTATGGGTAAAGATAAAAATAGAGTTAGTTGGCATAAATTGCTCACCTGAGAAATTCTATAGGAAAGGAAGGAGACACACAAAATAGTGAGTAAATGGGCCATCAGCGTCAAGCAAATGGTTCTTTTCAACTGAGAGAAAACTCTGCTGAGAATAAAGCAAAACATGAGAGCTATTTTGATGTGGGGTTCGGGGAATGTTCTAGAACTTGCACCAGGTAGGCTAAGTCTTCTCATATAAGATTAAATCCGAGAGCTTCTGACTGGAACAGATGAAGGAGAAGAGTTCTTAATCCTGGAAAACAAGTTGAATTTTGACAATATGAACTTCGAGGTGTCAAATCTCCATGGTTCTTTGGCACTCCAGCAGGATGGCAAGAACAGAGAGAGACAAGGAGGGCTGGTGACCTGGGTTTGGGGTTGACACCTGTCTGAGCAGGAATGAGAATCTGGAGTGTGGGCAAGGTTAGGTGTCTAGGCTGGATGGCGAGGGCTGGGTGGGGATGGGAGCAAAGCCAACAGACTGAAATGGGTAAGGAAGGAGGTTGGAAGACTCTGGTTTAAGTGAGGTTTAGGAGAAGTGGGGGAAATGACAGGAGTGCTCCTTTCCTGGGGCTGCCTTAACAAATTACTACAAATCTGGTGGCTTAAAACAAATAGAAATTTATCCTCTCACAGTCCTGGAGGCCAGAAGTCTGAAATCAAGGTACTGGCAGAGACGTGCTCCTTCCAAAGGCCCTAGGGGTGAACGCTTCCCTCTTCTACCTTCTGGTGGCTCCAGGCATTCCTTGGCTTGTGGCTGCATAACTCCAGACTCTACCTGCCTTCACATGGCCTTGTCCTCTGTGTGTCCGAAATCTCCCTCCACCTTTCTCTTATTAAGGATACTTGTCATTTGATTTAGGGTACACCCCGTTAATCCAGGATGATCGCATCTCAAGATCCTTAAATTAATTGCATCTGCAAAGACTCTACCTAAATAAACTTGCATTCACACTTTTGAGTGGACACATCTTTTGGGGGGCCACCATTCAACCCACCCCAACAGGTAAGGAGGTTGTGATCAGAAATAGGAGCCCACTTGAAGGAGAGCAGAGGTGCGTCAGTGTCTCTGGGTATGGTTTTGCCCATATATGGCACATGTGCTGATATACGGTGTAGAGGGGGATCAAATAGGTCAAGTTGGTTCGGGAATAATGATATTAATAGTTGTGACAGTTGATCTTTGGGACTGGCTTCGTCGAGGAGGATGGAAGGGATGGGTTGAAACTAGGTGTCCAGTGGCAGGTATTTCTATAAAGTCAGTGAATTCTGGAGGTGTGCTGCCATGGGTGGTAGATACTGACTACCAAGACTTTAAATATTGATGAGAGAATGACACTTCGATGATCTGGAAGTGGCATTAAGAGCGAGGAGAAGGCTGACTCTCTTCTTTTTTATCCCACTCAGCCAGGTAGCATGAGACCTATGTGGGAAAATTTGTTCCTTTCTCACTAAGATGCCACTGATGACTTGTCTACCCTATGGACAAAGTCTCTCTCTCTCTCTCAAAAAAAAAAAAAAATCTTTAAGCCAATGGAAGATAGCTCAACTGGATTTCAAAATTTTTACCTTTCCTCTTTTTAAAAACCAAGACAATATTTTCCTATTTTATGGTTCTGGAATTTTTTTCTTTCAGATAGCCACCTCCCTGTATCTACCCAAAACAGCTTGCATGAGAGCAGCGACCATGTCTATTTTGCTCATTCCTATATCTTCAGAGTCCAGCAAAGAACTCAATTAGCAGAGTTTATCAAGTGAATGAACGAGTGGATGAATGAATACATAAATGAATGGATGAATGAAATTGCATTTCCCTAGTCTCCTATGCATGGAAACAACCAGCAGGACCGTCTTTGAGCAAGTGTTGATGTTGTGGGCTCACCTGACCTATGTCCCGTCCTTGAATTCCTGTATCAATATGGATAATAGCTCAGTGCCTTGTCAATAAGTACAGCGTGTTCCGTCCGCTGCTGCCAAACTCTTAAGCCATCTGAGTGGAGGTGCTTATGTGAAGGTGACACTTGCCCCGACCAATGTCATCTAAGGAAATACCCATCTTCCCTTAAGTGTCTCTTCTCCCGGTCTTCACATATCATTGCACTATAAATGATGATGAGGAGGGTTTGTAAATCAAGAAAAAGGCCTTGCTTTCAAGTACTCCTTAATTAGGTAGGATGATCCAGCATCCTAGTTCATTTGGACGGGACAGCAGGGAACCGTTCCATCTCCTGCATGTCCCCACCTGGGTCCTACAGTGTTCCCAGGGTGATTGCTCTGTTTAAGGAGTTTATAAATTCTAAGCTTCTTCCTCCTTATGCCAGGACTGGGAGGAATATCATGCAGGTAAAGTCTGCTACCAGGTTTTACGAGAAGGTTTGGAGATTCAACATGGAGTTAAAATTTCTGTTTATTTAGTCATTTTTACATCATCTCATTGTGAAAACAAGTCAAGGTTTCTTCTTGGATTACATAAATTAGGTCAGGGAAAAATAAATCATAAATAGATGAGAAAAAAGAAGTAGGATTGGAACCTGAAACCGAGCCAGGAAAGAGACTATATAACACAGCAATGCAGACTGTAAGCCCTGCATCCTCACTCTGCATGGGGTTTGCATTTGAATCTGAGTGTTCAAACAACCAACACAAAAGGGAACCCTGATCGGCCGTACAGTTTACAGCATCCATGAGACAACATGCTCACAGGTCAAACACTTAGTAAAACTCAGTTAATTCTGACCTGGGACCAGGCAGCAATTTCTCCCAGGCTTCCTCATCATGAGGACACTCTGTGATGAAATAAAAAATATGCCGATAAAATCTCTGCACAAACAATGCATTCTGCACAGAACTATTCGTTAGTAGAAACTTGCAACATCTACATCCCCTCAAAAGGTGAAAACTAGAAAAACAATTCTTTGTGGATCAACATGAGGTAACCAATTCAGTGCTGGCCTGGCTTAAATTAGGCATGGACTTGAGAGAAGCTTGACAGGTGCCGAAGGTGGCTGGGAGGAAGGCGCCCTGGCTCTAGGTCCTCTTCTCAGCTCTGTTGCCATGTGGGACGCTGAGAAGAGCTCAGACTTTGGATCCAGGTAAAAGTGAATTTGAATCACCACTTAAATAGCTGTGTGCTCTTGCGGTTTCTGCACCTGGGTTTCCTCATCTATATAATGAGTGATGTGATCTCTTTTGTGCAGATTGTTGTAAGTGTGAAGGGTTGTGTAGATGCAGGGCCCAGCACAATGTCTGAAACAGAACAAGTACATAATAAAGAGCAACTATAAAGCTTTCTGTCGTGTCCTTGGGCTGTGAATTTACCTTGGGCAAGGTGAATTTCTTGGGCCTCAGTTTCCTCATCAGAAACTACTGGTGTTAGTTTCCGTAGTAGTTAGTTTCCCTCTCTAGCATTCTTTTTTATGATTCCATGAAATTTAAAACATAACTTTATATCAAAAAACAGGAATACTAAAAGTATGTTGTTGCTTTTGTACAAGTCCTCCCCCATTTTAATAACAGTCCATATCATATATGGGTTCTCAGAATCCTTCTGTCCCCATTGCCTGCTGGTTAGAATCTCTTCTTAGCAGGGACCTGGAGGCCCTTCAGCATGGAGTCACTGCCCCCTCCTCCAGCCTTGCCCCTGACCTTGATCAAATGCTAGTAGTAATCCTAATCTACCGAATTTCCTTAAATTGCACTTTACCCAGACCAATCCTTCTGCTTCAAATTCTTCATCCCACCCTTCCCAACTGGCTTCCAGAAATCTACTTAAAGAAATTTCTAGATGGCTAACACTAATTCCTAAGTTATCTTCTCAGGAAGATAAATTGTGAAGGAGCAAAAATAATATCCAATGGTATGGTCTCTGTTTCTCATTGTGCTGATAGCAATCCTATGATTTGTTAAGTACCTACAATATCCCAGGCACTGACACATATACATTGTCTTTCCATTTTTGCAGTGGCCCTTAGAGGTGAGTACCATGCCCATTTTACAGATGAAGAAACAGAGGCTCAGGGAAGTTAAGTAATTTGCTCGAGATAGAACAGTAGATGGTCAGGGAGCTGGAATTCGAGTCCAAGTTTCTGAATCCAAAGCCGCGCACTTTCTATCCCACCACACTGCCTCCGCGAAGGAGCAAATGCCATCTCAGGCAGGGCTCTCTACACAGCAAGGTGGGTCAGACACTTGGGACACAGTGACTTCTGAGGAAGTGGAAGGTAATTTGACAGTTTATTCTATTTTATTGGTTCCAGAGGGGACTATTCTCAACTGTCCTTCCGCAGCACACACACTCTCTCATACATACACAGACACTCTCTCAATCTCTTTATCAAATCAATTGGCAGTACTTACAGAAAGCCACATCAGTTTGTTCCTGGAATGTGCAAGAAAAAGCCCAAGGCATTGTCCCTGCCCCCAGAGAGCTCACAGCTTCACTGAGGAGAGGGGACAGCGAGACCCATGAAACCACCAGAGAAAGGTCTGGCAGCTGTCAACTGAGTGCCAGGTTGTGTGGTGCAGATTATAATGCAAACTCACCTGAGGGGGGGAGGAGTGAGCTCAGACATCACAGAGGAGGCTGGCCCTGAACCCAGTCTAGAACTGTAACAGTTAGGGTGCCCACCCAAAATACAGCAGATCATTAGATGCAAAAGAAGAAGCCCCCAAACCCAAAGAGGAAACAGTTTAATTATGAAAAGGGCAACAGCTGTCAGAAGAAAACGGGATTCACTATGCAAACTGTGAAAGGAAAATCCTGGGTCTACTTATCCTATTTCTACAATTTTTCATCAAGATAGAAAACATAAAGATTATAAATGCTATCTCATGGAGCACCTCCTACTATCAAGTCGAAGTTATTCACACCTTTCCACAGCCATTATAATGGCCCCAGCATGCTTTGTCTTTACACAATTATTGAGAATCTAAGTGCCAAAGAGCCCAGCTAGGAACTGATGACCCAGCAGTAATCGAAGGAAACACCTTCAGAGAAAATCACCTGTGAGACTCTGCACGATCAGACCTCTGAGACCCCTCCAAGGAACCCCTCACTCACTGTGCTCCAGACACTCCAGTCTCCTTGCTGCTCCCCAAACACCCAGGCACAGGCCCACCTCACCTGTGTGCGGCTCCCTCACACCCCTCACCTCTGGTAACCACAAATCAAATCTCTTTTTCTATGAGTTTGTTTGAAGTATAATTGACCTACAATACTATGTTAGTTCCTGGTGCACAGCAGAGTGATTCCATATTTCTTTCTTTCTTTGTTTATTTGGTTACTCCATGTCTTAGTTGAGGCAGGCAGGCTCCTTCGTTGTGGCATGCCTGTGGGATCTAGTTCCCTGACCAGGAATAGAACCCAGGCCCCCTGCATTGGGAGCGCAGAGTCTTATCCACTGAGCCACCAGGGAAGTCCCCTGATTCCGTATTTCTTATGCATCACAAAATGATCACCACGATAAGTCTAGTTACTATCCATCACTATGCAAAGACATTACATAGTTATTGACTATATTCCCCACATTGTACATTTCTTGCCCATGACTCATTTATTTTGTAACTGGAAGTTTGTACCTATTAAACTCTCCCACCTATTTTTCTCCTCCCCCCACGTCCCTGGCAACCACCTGCTTGTTTTCTGTATCTCTAACTCTGGTGAAACACTAATATGGATTAGACACCTAGGAGGTGCCTAATAAACATTCATTGAAAGATGGCTCTTGAAAGAATTTTTGAGTTTTCCCAAATGGTAGACTCTGGAAAACCTTCCCAAAGTCTTAGAGGAATGATACTTTAAACCTTAGAGATTGGGACACCTATCCCATTGGCACAGTCTGGGAGTGAGAACAGGCTCAATCAGCTGTTGGGACCAGCCTGAGGCCTCCTGCACGTTATGGAGATCAGGAAGTCAAATCATTAAACTGACTATAGGGCTGCTATGTGCAAAGACCCTGTGCTCAGACTCTGCCCCAATTTCCACACATCAAAAACTCCATTTCCAGGGCTTCCCTGGTGGCGCAGTGGTTGAGAGTCCGCCTGCCGATGCAGGGGACGCGGGTTCGTGCCCCGGTCCGGGAAGATCCCACATGCCGCGGAGCGGCTGGGTCCGTGAGCCATGGCCGCTGGGCCTGCGCGTCCGGAGCCTGTGCTCCGCAGCGGGAAAGGCCACAACAGTGAGAGGCCCACCTACCGCAAAAAACAAAAAACAAAAAACAAAAAACAAAAAACAAAACTCCATTTCCATTCCCAGGCTCCTGCCTCTATAGCTCAGCATCCAAGTTCACTGTAGATACATACCAACAACAAGATATCGATGCTGGAGCTGGGAAGTCAGCAAGGGGTGGGGCTGGGAGGATGCAGGAGTGGCCCTGGGGCACCACCAGACTCTACCTTTGTGATGCAGAAGGTGAATAAGTGACAAGGCCCTCAGTCCCAATATTAGCTAACCCCATGACGTAGGGAAATGTACTTGGCTTCTTCATGCCACTTCTCAGGGTGAGAAAACTATCAATAATATTCCCTGATTCAAAGCAGAGATTCTTAACCTGAGATTCACATATAAACCTGTTTGGGTGGGCTGGGAAGACCATGATATTAGGTTGAAACATAGAATCTGCTACTTCTGTATGTCAAAAATTGTCTAATAGAATTCCATGTGGTTCACATTGAGAAAACAAGAAATTATGATTTAGGCAACACTGTTGTCCAGGTAGTATATATTTCAAATATGGAACCAGTGGTTCATTGGCCCATGCTTTCACTCCACAATTAGGTTAAACTCCCAGGAGGCAATACCTGCTAACATTTATCAAGCACTTATGGTATAGTCAAGCAGTTTCACTGATACCATCTTATTTGATTCTGAAGTGGACAGTTACCCTCCCACATTCATCTTAGAATCAACTAACATATATTAGGCATCTTCTAGTTCAGGAATCAGTCAGAAAACTATGGTCCACGGGCCAAATCAGTCTGCAGCCTGTTTTTGTACAGCCTGGAAGCTAAGAATGGGTTTAACATATTTAAAGGGTTGTACACACACACACACACACACACACACACACACACACACACACACACACACAGAGAGAATAATGCATGACAGAGAACATACGTAGTCCACAAAGCCTAAAATATCTACTATCTGGTCCTTCACAGACAAAGTTTGCCGACCCTGTTCTAGATGCCAGGCACCGGGCCAGGTGCTCCTAATATGCTAACCCAGTGTGGTGAGAGTGAGAAAGCCCTTCAGCTTCAGGCACAGATGGCACTGGTGTCGGTGTGGCCATAACAGTCAGCAAAGGGGAAGTAACTTGGAAAGCAAAGGTTCTGGTCCCCTTTCTGTTTTTCATACATGCTGTTTAAACTGGGATAAGTTCCCTAAACTCTCTCAGGCCAGCAACTTCTATCAAATAGGGCTACACCCTATGGAATAATTCCATTTTACAGTGAGTCTGTGAGTTCATTAAGGCTGGCCCAGGGACCCAGAAATGAGGACATGTGTTCTAATTTGAGAGGTTTTAAAAATCATGGTGACCCAATTTTTTTTCTTCTTCTTGTAAAGAAGAAGATATTCCTTTAGAAGATATAGCTAGAAGAATATTTAGAAGATACATTTAAGGATAAGTTAAAAATGCTAAAAGGACATGAGACAAGGCACAGGAAGGCAAGGAACTGAGGGAATAGGGAATCTGCATCCAGACAAGAGCTCAAGGTGTGTCATCTCTGTTTTAGGTGACAAATGTAGAGTTGCCATTGTAGGGGAGGGGGGCAGAATATTGTTTTTAAGCAGAAAGTAGTTTTCTATGTTTGAGCATCCAAATGCAAAAAGAAAAATACCAGTACCACAGGCCAAATACAAAGAGGGGAGGAGGGTATCCAATTTTAAAAATGCTCATGGCAATGGAAAACTATAACTTTCAATGTGAACCAATTCATTGAGGCCTTAACACTCATTTGTTGGGAATGGAGGGGCAGTAAAATCTGCCATCAGAACCAATTGGGGAGCGGCAGGCTGGAAAGGTCAGCTCTGGCTAGGGATGTGCAACTCCTCAACTTTGTTAAAATGATGGTATTCGACAGACGTTACATCTGAGGTCAAGTGACCGCAATAACACGGGACAAGGAGCGCTCTCAAATCATTCTCCCGGATGAAAATGACATGAAACTGACATAATATCTGAGGTGAGATGAAACTCAAATCCTCAGCAGCTGAACACTTCACCTACTGATGGGCAGCCTGACCCTCACCAATCTCATAATCATACCCGTGTCAAGAGGGGAGCAGAGTCTCCAGTAACAGAAGGCGCTGCTTGGGCATTTTGGGGGAGGCAAGGCTTTGTCTCTGCTTCTGAAATGATGTTGTTAAAAGTTTCAATACTCAGCTTTAAACCTGTCAAATCAATGTCTTATTAGAAAAATTGGATTCCACCTACATGCGTGGAATCTCTTCCCTTATATAATTTTTCTCCACTCTGGGTATTTCTTGGCTAGAATTTTCAGCAATAAAATGTGTGTTTTAGTTCAATGACTACCTTGATGTTATTTAAAGATTCAAGTCAATTGCATTCAAAACGCGAGGATGATCTCTAATCTGGGTTAATCTTCTAGCTTTAAAGCTACTTTTGTGTTAGGGGAGGGTGTGGGAGCTGTGGGCAGGGAAGAAGATAATGATAAATTATAACCTCTTTGCCCCCAAATAACGGGTGTGAAAGGAGGGTGTTCTGGAGACTGTTGAATATATTAACCCATGATAAAAGACTTCAGAAAAGGAAGCCTAAACTACATTTGAATTTAAAGCAAGTATTAAGATTAAAAACCCCAAAGGAGAAATATTACATATAGTCAGCTGTTACAAAAAATACTTCATGCTCTATCATCTGCCCTGTAATTGCTCTAGTATGAGGTTCAGTCTCGTAGACTGTATCCCCATCTATCAGTGTGTTTAAAAGAAGTTTTGGTGTGTGTTTGTTTTTTCCCTGAGGAGAGAGAGGTGTGGCTGATTTGCATAAACACAACGGCTCTGACTCCAAAATATACCCTATCTCTTCCCTGCCAATGCATGTGGGCTCCCCCCAAGCCAATAAATACACTTGTCAGCAAGGGGATGAATCAGCATGTATTTAAATCAAAGACTGCATTAGTTCTGTTCCTGGGACCTGTCAAACCACAGAAGAGATTAAACATCTGACCCTCTTCATCCCCAACATTGCTCCACAAGAGACATTTCTGTCACTATTCCTGCCACTCGGCTTTCAAAGATGCCACAAAGCCTAGGGCGACCTCTGCTACATTTCAGTGTTGTTTATTGATTTCTGACCCAGTGCTTAATAGTTTTCCCAGTCCCCCTGAATGGCTTTTGTAAGCAATGGGGTTTGTACATCTCACCAATCAATACCTTTTATATTTACAATAAAATTGAAACTGCTTCTGCCGGGGGCGCAGCCCAGCATTTGTCATCCTTCAGCGAGGGAAAACTATGTCATTATCTGAATTAAAACATTTATTTCTGATTAAGAGAGTGTCCTATCTCATTAATTTTTCCCTTTCCAATAGAATGGGAATAGAAGCCTATTGATTTTTGCACTTTTACACATCTCCACTGCTGGGAAGATAATTGAGAAGTTAGCCAGAATAAATGAAGTTTCAAGTCTAGTGGGCCAGCCAATACCTTCCAAATTCAAGGTGTTTTTATGAAGCTGGATTTTAATTTGTTGGCAAGCTGAAGCAGTGGGACTTATTCGGCTGAGTAAATTGGATTAAGAGTAGAATCAGCTCGAAGCATGTCTTGGGGAATGCTGAGGGCCCAGCTCCCCCCGGACAGCCAGAGACTTGCTTTAGATTTATGCTAAGACAGTTTCCAAATTGCCCTCCTTCAAAACTCCCAACTCACTTCAGGAAGTGTGGATCACTGACCCAAAAGCCTATTAACCATGTTTCCCTTCCTCCTGCCCATCGCCTTAAAAACAACCAAGATCTAATCAGAGGTTGAACTAGACCTTCGGATTGTCAGCACCAATTGATTACACTTTATTAGAATAATGGGACTAAATCCAAGCTTCATTAAAAGGAATTCCCTCTGCTTGAAACGCTTTTTGCTGAAGACCTTTCAATTACAAGCCCTTATGGCACACACAGGGAATCCTGCTCACTTTGATATTTTTCTCATTAGGAATTAACAGTCATTTGTTCTTATTTCCATATGCAAAACCCAAGCCTTGTCGGCTCCTGGAGAGGACAGAAAATGTCCCAGTCTCTAGGGTTAGAAGGAAGCAGGGGATACAGATAATTTAAACCATAGCTATCTTTGTTAATGTCTTAATTTGTTACCTTCTCTGTAATTTATTTGTCACTGGTCCATTGCTTTTAACATTCACATTCACTTCTACATACCTTTAGTCCCTCCAGGAAAAACAGGTTTCATCCTTATATTAAAGGAGAGGGCTTCCCTGGTGGTGCAGTGGTTGAGAGTCCACCTGCCGATGCAGGGGACACGGGTTCGTGCCCCGGTCCGGGAGGATCCCACATGCCGCGGAGCGGCTGGGCCCGTGAGCCATGGCCGCTGAGCCTGCGCGTCCGGAGCCTATGCAGCTGGAGAGGCCGCAGCGGTGAGAGGCCCGCGTACCGCAAAAAAAAAAAAAAAAAAAAAAAAAAAAAGGAGAATAAAAGCCAGGTTAAAACTAAAAATCTTCCAAGTTATAGCTAACGATTCTTCAAGGGAAAAAAAATTTACCAAATGCCTTCCCTGGTGACCTGAAAATAGAGATCTGCAGAGATAAGAGCTCATCTAGAAATGGGGTTGAGAATTTGAGTCCATGGTTAGAATGCTGCAGTTTGAGGTGAACACGAAGACCATGCTTCCCTTTAGAAGTAAAACGAAGCATTGAAAATTAAGGAAATTAGTTCTACAGGAAAGACTTCCCAACTGGATTTATGTGACATAGGACAGCCTGAATTTGGTAGGCATGTTCTTTGGTATATATGTGTGTACACACACACACACACACACACACACACACACACACACACCACACCTGAAGCCAAAAGGAAAAAGAAACAGTCAAGGAAGCACTTCAAGAAGGCTTTAGAGCAAAAAAAAAATCTACACAGCACATTAAAAATGCTGTGGAAGTGAAGAACTTAATTTCTGACAGCATTTTAATGCATGGTCCGAAGTACCAAAGTATGCAAAAGGTTGAATACATTCATCACAAACAGTTCTGTTTTCTCTCTTTACACCAATGAGGAATTACCTTCCTCCCAATGAAGCTCCGTAATTATGGTCATTTATTATACAACTGAGATGAATGGATGGGATTTACATAGAATAAAAATATTATTTAACAGCTGCGTTATTGATGTGTGAAGTGTAATTTTAATTTATTTAAATGCTATAAATATATCGTTAATGTATTCTTTTCAAATTAACCTCCTGAACAGCACACTGGCAAAACTTCAATTAATATTGTGCTAAAACCTATTTTCTCATGTTGTGTGGAGCTGTGTACGGCTAAAAATATGTACTGCTATGATGCCCCGGCATACTTTACCAGTGTATTTTATTTTCCTCCTTGATTCATGATTTCAATTTGAAATTGAATTTCGATTGGAATCATTTAGAAAAATATATCTTCCCTTAAAGTGTCCTTATTTAACTTTAAAATTGTTTTTACTGTAAATTCCAAATGCAGTGATTTGAGGAAAATTCTACATATGTACGTTCATTTGGCATATCGCAATATTTTTAAATATTTAGCATATTTCCACTGAAATGATAAAATGGGAAAAATATTTAAGCCAACAGCTCTATCTAATTTACGTAACATTTTAGCATAATCTCAACAAGCCTGCAAAGAAACCATTAGCTATATATGTCTATATGCAGAGATAGACTTATGTATTTTACTTCTGGGTTTATCTTTTTTGTATTCTGTCCATTTGCCTCTGGCTGTCATTATTCTATGCTCATCGACAGAAGAGTTATAGTTTGCAAAAACCTATCAGGTAGGCTGGACACTAGATAATTGAGGTGATGATCAGCCCCAGCAGAAGACAATTGATAGTGATAGTGTCAGAGGCTGCACCTAACAAGATCTGTACCCTCTGTCTCCTTTAGCCTTTCTCTGGAATGGACCGAATATGGAATAACATGGACGTAGCGGATGAGCATCCCGAGACGGGATGACATTGCGTAATTCTTCCTGGAACTGCAATAGGATGGGGGTGTCTTTTGACACTGAAGCAGGTTATTAAATAGAAGTGTGAACTATTAGGAGATGATCTTGACCCTCAGTACATTTTTATCAAAGTCAAAAGTATTGGACACCACTGAACAGCCTACCACAGGCACAAGAGGAGAAATGCTTTATTATGGAAATTTATACTACGTTCTTCAAAACAGAAGAATTCAGAATATATACATTTCTAAATTGATAACAGTTTGTAGGACTCCCAGTCATTAACAACAGTTGTACATTAAGTATGCTCTGGAGTGATATTGTAAACGAGATGATTGACCAACCTTAATAAGAACTTCCTAAATTAAAAATAAAATTTTTAAAATTACATTTGAAAATAAGGATGATTTTAAGTTGCTTTTGTGCTAACATGATTTAACACAGCTTTTCCTAAGAGGCTTTTCAAATCCACTCTCATTAAATGCAGAGATGCCTTGTGGATGAAGGAGATTTTAAGGTATATACAGAACAGTGTAAATGCAGATTTTCTACATAGACTGTAAGATGCCTTCTAGATTTTTGTCAGGCAGCTACCATAGTCTCCGAAGCTGTTTTCCTTATACCCTGTTCACCTGTTCTGACCTTTTTTTAAACTGAGGGGCCACCACAATTCTTACAACCCCTACCTTCCCATCAATTTATAAGTCTAAGTACTGCATATTGTAACACTCTAATTGCAGGGACAAAAACTAATGGAGCCCAGTGACAATGGACTTAAGCCCAGAAGGATGAAGAAAGTCCTAGTTTTGCATGGCTATTAAACACCCTATAGTCTATATAAAAATATGTCAAGCTGAGGCTTGATAGTAATAAAATAGTATGGGTAATGCCCTCAATCCTGGCTGAATGAACAATGCCCCCTGACTGGGTAATTGACAAACTACACACTGTAACACACTCTAGAATAGCCCTGCTTTTTCATTATGCTGAACAATAGGTTAACTAGATAACTCTGCACTTGGCAAAATTGCTTTCCACTGACTTCAAACCATCTTCTTTTCTCCTCAAGCTACTGCTCCCTGTGATATTTCAGCATTCTTCTCCCCAGCAGTGCACTTTCAAAGCCAGTTATATGCTAGCTCAGTGGTACTCAGATTCTCCCTGTTTTACCTTTCCCCAGGGTCAATTGCCTTCGGGAGGGAACCAACATAGATTAACAGGAAAGATATACTGCCTGATTCATGGCATTTACAGAGGGCTTCAAATGCACACTGACTCTTCTGGGATTGATGCTGTTTCAATCAGAATCCTGTCTGCAATTAGTAAATAATTCCTAGTTCTGAAAACAGAGTCCTTTTAGACAAAATGCAAGCAAAAGGCATATCTTTAAACCCTTGGGTACGTTGCTCACTTTTTAAAATGCTTATAGATCTGGTCACATTGCCCAGTGGACCAAAGCATTTGGAGTTCATGCAAGAATTTCTGAAGCATCTCTTTTCTGCCTTCCTGTCAGCGTGAGTCAGCATGGCCGGCAATACCTTAAACAAAGCCCTGAGGCCTCCCTGCCAATCCCCGCTGTGCAGCTGGGGAGGTGAGGCCTGTTCACTTAATACAGGATATCGACTGATTTATAACAAAGTGATAGATATAACTATTGTCATTGGAATTACACTGAGTTATAGCGACATAGTTTTCTGTTCTACAAGCCACTCCCCATATGTACCATAACTCAAACCCTGAATGACAATAATGCTATCTATGAAATTTATATTCATGATTATAAATTAATTCTTTTTTTGGCTGGACCACCAGCAGCATCGACTTGTAATTTCCAAACAGCATTTGTGGCATTAACTTGGGAATACTATCCATCAAGTCTGATGACAAACGTGGAAGATGATGGTCTTGCCTGCCTCTGGCTCAAGCGGCCGGTTGTGTTCCAGAGGAGAGAGAATGCTATAACAGAGGAGATGGGGGTGGGCGGCCATCTCTTCTGCAGCTTGCCTCACAAAGAGTGACAATAACAGACTGTGGAGCAGACTTGCCATTTCAAAAAGGGAGGAGGGATTCAGGGTGACTTTTTGCCAAAACCATCTAGATCCTGCTGATAATAGCAATGGCTGCTATTTATGGGGATGCTGATACATTCCAAGTGTGCTACGTTCATTATCTCAAAGCCTACCTACAATCTAGCAAGGGGTATTATTGTACCCATTTTATAGATGCAAAGACTGAGGAGCAAAGGGGTTGAGTGGCTTACCAGACATCATAGAACTAGTGAGGCAGGATTTGAATCCAGGCCTGTCTAATTTCAAAGAGCTAAGAGTTTCCACAGATACAGGTTTTCAAGATTGGATTTTCCAAGTATGATACAGAGTGACCACCACCACCACCACCAAAAAGCATCTTGGTTTGTTTAGAAGAAAAGATAATCATTCTAAATAACTGGGACTAGTTGGACCTCTAATAAATTACCATTTTAACCAGAGTTCAGCAAAAAAGCAGTATAACTAGTTTAGGTTCTGGGGTCAGACTGATTTGAATTCAAATCCTGGAGTTGCTACTAACTCGTAAGTCACTTAACCTGGTTAGGGTTTGGTTGCCAGGCTTGTAAAAAAATAGGGGTGGGGTAACTTGTAAACACCAAGTCAGAATGCTGGTTTTAAGGACAGTGGAATATGTTCACACAAACTTACATGACAAAAATCAATGTCCCCTGACCGTATATGTGAACTCCTCCACAAACTCTTGCACTTCTTGAAAATTCTGAAATTCCACACTGCCTTTTGCCCTCAAGACCTTGGAGGATCCTATTCAGGGGTGGAGGGCAGGTGGAGGAAAGGGAAAGAAAGGAAGGCTGAACAGGCACAGCAATGCCAATGCCTAAGTTTCCTCATCTGTAAAATGGGAACCATGGTATTTTGCAGTCTGAGAGCTTTTAATCACACCACAGGTCTCCTCTGGAATCTTTCCACCCTCCTCCCCACCCAGCCTTCCTTCAAGATCAGCCTTTATCCCATCAAATAGCTCTCCTGCCTCTCCACCCTCTCTCTAACCTACTACACACACGCTTTCTACCCCAGGCATCAGGGTGGCTGGCTTTCCCATCTCTCCTTTAGACCTTTTACTTCTGTTTCATTTTCTCACACACTGATATCATTATTTCCATTTATATAACATGTATAATGTTACATACAATTATTATGGACATAATATGTAATCATATATGCCTTTACAAATTATCTGATAATGTGTAATGTTATATTACATAATAATCTGTATAGTAGTTTATACACGTTATTTCCACTTACATACTTATTTCATCAGGTCTTAGGTTTGTACTTGCTTCCCTTTCCCACGGCACCTAGTCCAGAGCAGACTTCCAAAAATTAGGTTGATCTGAAGCCTAGCTTCGACCCACAAAGCCAAATAAAAAGTGAGGCCCAATTGTTCCCACTTCCTGTTCAGTTTTAGAATGCCTTATTTTAGCCTTTTCTAGAATTTGTTTAGTTCTTTATTTCAAGACAGCATCTGGCCACATCCCCCCAACACACCAGCCAACAAGCCAAGACATCCAGGATCTTTCCTCAGGTCTAGCCTCTCCCAGCTACGAACTTCCTCTCCTCCTTCTCAGATTTTTGTTTTATCTTATCTTCCGTTTGCTTGGGTTTTTTGTGTTTTTTTTTTTCCATTATGAAAGTTTTTCCAGTCCTCATTCATTCATTTATTTGATAAATATTATGTCATCTACCCTCTCAAAACTCTTCATTAACTTTCCATGAGGCTCAGGATATATATAAACCTCTTCATGTGGCCTATGGGCAGGGTGACCTTACAGTTTATCATTCAAACTGGGAACTTCTGAGGGTTAAAGAGGGTGCTATTAATAACTATGCCAGGGTAACAGGTGTCAACCACAACAGTTCTGGGCAAAGTCCTCTAAAAGGCCCTGATGATCTGGCTCTTTCTGGCCCTTCCATTGCCCCTCTTTCTCTTTTTTTTTTTTTTCCTGTACGCGGGCCTCTCACTGTTGTGGCCTCTCCCGTTGTGGAGCACAGGCTCTGGACGCGCAGGCTCAGAGGCCATGGCTCACGGACCCAGCCGTTCCACGGCATGTGGGATCTTCCCGGACCAGGGCACGAACCCGTCCCCTGCATCGGGAGGCAGACTCTCAACCACTGCGCCACCAGGGAAGCCCG
This sequence comes from Grampus griseus, assembly GCF_964374135.1. Lineage (NCBI taxonomy): Eukaryota > Metazoa > Chordata > Mammalia > Artiodactyla > Delphinidae > Grampus > Grampus griseus. The sequence goes on from NC_139017.1 coordinate 129,742,366, forward strand.
CCCCTCTTTGTCTTGCTCATGCTACCTCTGTCCACTTTTAGCTCCTCCAGGAGGCCAGCTCTTGCCTTCTCAGGCCCCCTCACGTGCCCTTCCCTCTGCATCTTTTCCCACCTCCCACACCTGGTCCTTCAGGTCCTCCTGATGGTTTTCCTAAACCCCCTGTTCTTGACTCTCATAACCTCCCTTTGCTTCCCTTCATAGCACCTACCCCGGTTCACATGCTTTTATTTCTGTGCTGTCTGTGCTTGGCGGTGTTCATGGCAGCAGGGACATGTAGTTCTATTCACTTCTGAATACACTCCCTGCACTTGGCACAGGCGTAGGGATGCTCAGTAAGTATTTACTGAGATGCTTGTTTCCATCCATTAATTCAATCAATACAACAAATATTTATTAAGCTCCTACTGTGTGCCAGGCTCTGTGGTAGACACTGGGAATAACAAAATAACAGGCAGTTATAAGTTCAGTCTAGAGTGATCAATAGACACACACAAAAAGAGTTCCAAAACAATGTAAATAGGCTATAACTTGGAAGAATACCAGGCTAGGAGCAGGGAGAAGAGAGGGCTTCACCTCTCTGGGTGGGGTCACCCCAGAGCCCAGAGGCTGAGCTCAGTGGCTGGGCTGAGTTCTCAAGGAAAGGGAAGGTAGCATGTGCTATGAGAACGGGGTGTATGGGAGATTTGATGAGGGTACAGGTGGGGTGGGGGACCAGAGAGGTGATGGAGAGGTGATGGGTGATACTCCTCCAGACAGGGAGTGAGGAAGTGCCTGGTCAGCTTCCTACTAAAGGGACGCCTCTGACCCCACTCCCTCACAGTGGACAAGGGGGTGCTCAGGGTCCTGCTTTATTCCTTGCCTCCTTCCTGTCAAGTCCTCCCTGACTCATAGCCAGATGGCCTTCCTTCCCCAGGAGGTAGCTGTTCTTCCAGGTTCCCGCTGGCCCAGGGTCATCTCTCTTAACTCTGGGAGTGGCCCACTCTCTGAGATTCCCTATCTTAGACGCCTTCTTGGAAGCAGACACCTGCCCTCTGCGTTACCTCGTGGGAAGCAGACTTACTCCCTTGCAAGGCTCCCAAACAGGGACATGCATTCACCGCAAAGGTTTCTGAACGGTTCTGAGAGAGCAGGGATGTGGCTGTAAGAGGCTCTGGCGACCCACTTGGACGGCTGCCCCCAGGTAGAAGGCGGCACCTTTCACAGTTATGATCCTGTTAGGGACCGCGGGGCAGGGGCTCTCCTAGGCCACCTTCTCAGAGGGGATTAGGGGGAGTAGAAAGGCGGCGTGAAGCCTGGGCCCCTTTGACTTTGCCGCCTGGGGCCCCGGAGAAGCCTCGGGAATCCCAAGAGCCCCTTCCCTCGGAGAATCCATTTCAACGGTGGCAGAGACTCCTCGGCAAAGATGTTGCGAGGGATACTGCGAGCCATCTACAAAACAAAGATCTCCCGGGGGAGGGCGGAGGTCCAAGCCACAGAGGAGAACTAATCCTCCTTTGCTTCACGGAGATGGCCCTTTCTCCTAAAAATCTATGCTCCCGGACCCGGAATGTGCTGGTTAGCGGTGCCACGTGGGACCCCGGGTGTCCTGCGGAGCCTTTATGTTACTGAGGACAACCTAATCTGTTTACCCAGGCTCTGACTCAGAGAGATGCGGCAGGGTGATGGCCTAAATGGTTCCCTTTTTGGCAGGAGGCCATCTTTAAGAATAATAGTAATAACAGCTCCCATTTGATCAAGACCTCGGTGTTACTCACTCCGCAGGGTCATTTACATCTATACTCTCTAGTCCTTAAAATCAAGGCTCACGACTGGTACACAGAAGGGTCTGAAGCCAAATCCAGGGCCGTCTGACTGACATGCCCTATCCATTGTGTGACACACCACCCTTTCCCTGAGAAGGACAGGGGGAAGGCTGGAGACAACTTGGTGGCATCATGAGGGGTTACCACCTTCAGTAGACTGTGGACCATAGGTGTTTACCCCAGCTCTGTCCATACACACAGGATGAGCTGATGATGGAAGAACATGGGGCTCGGGTGCAAACTTGGGCAAGTCTAGTGTTAATTGTAAAACCAGGACAATTCCTGCTCGACCTGTCTTGGAACTAATATAAAGAGAATTAGTGAGTTTACAAACTGTGTTCCCTAGAACCTAGCTCAAGCTTCAGTGAGCATTAAAAAATCACCTTGTAGGGCTTGTTAAAATGCAGATTCCCTGGCCTCGGCTCAGAGATTCTGAATTAGCTGGTCAGTAAGAGGCTGGGGAATCTGCATTTTACCCAACATCCCTGGTGATTCTGTGACTGATGAGAGAGAGCAGTGGTTGAGAAGCCCTGGCCTGGCCGGGTGGCAACGCCTCTGGGGTGGGTATTTGTGGGCGGGAGGAGAGGGAGTGCACAGGTAGGATCCAAAGTCCCCCAGCCCGGCTTCACCCAGAACACTGTGCTTTGATCTCTTTCACTTACTGTGTTTTCAAATAAGATTTCATTTGAAGGAGAATTACATGAAACTCTAAAATAAAAAATAAAACAAGATCACGGTGCACTGCTACACGTGAAAATGCTTTGGATAAGTTAAAGGTGCTCTCCAGATATGAGCAATTTTAGTCAGACTTTGGAGATCTGCAACCCTCAGGGAATGAGCCATGCTGGTGAGCCTAATTTTCCCGATGGCATTAAAACTTTTATTAAATGTTAATCGTTTCGTCGGGAATATGTTACACTCTTTCCTGCCTTTTAAAACAGAAAATGAAGGACATGATTTAACCGTTGTTTGAAAACTCAGGACCACCCGTTGGATATGGTGTGGTCATCCCAAATGTTTGTTCTGCCAAGCTTGACAGGGAAAGTAGATCCCTTAGATGCTGCTCTCAGCCTCCCTACACGAGCCAGGGTCTATGCAACATCTCGTCAAAGGCAAAACAGCGTGGTGAAAACAGGAGGCACCAGGGATTCGCGGGTGGGAGGGGTGAGCTCCGGGGTCCCCTCTGCCGCCTATGAGCCATGGGACTCAGAGTAAAATACCTTCACCTGGGCCTCACTTTCTTCATCTGTAAGGTGAGAGGTCAAACCAAGCAATCTTCAGAGTGGTGGTCCGGTCTCTAAGGGGGGGGGGTTACAAATTCCACTGCCTTCAGGGGCCAAGCAGGTAGGGCTGGTGGAGAACAGGAGAACAATGCCTGCCTAAAGGGGCAGCCAAACAGTGTCGGCAGGCTGGGAATGCAAGTGTGAGGGCCCATGGCTATCAGGTCCTCTAAGTTTTCAAGAAAAGCTGAAAATCTGGATTTTTCTGTGAAATCTCTGGATTTCATAAATGTTGGCCCCTGTGGTGGATGGAGTCGGCTGGCTCACTCATTTTCCACCCCACTCTCCTTCTGGGAGGCCTCCTGTCCTTCAGACACCAGAATGTGAAACACTACATTTCCCACTTCTTTACGGTTGGGGTTTTGGGGTGTGGATTAGGTTGTGTCAGTAAGATTGAGTCACAGTGGTGAAAGGCAAAGTGAGGCAGAGGCTGTCTTCCGAGTCCCCTTCTGGAGCCCTAGCAGTAAGGGAGTCTGGAAACACAGGTCAAACGGAAGTCATCTGTGGGCACCTTGGCTCTAACACTTGAGAGACAGCCGAGTAGCAGCTGCCAGGGTGGACACCCAGGGGCTGCCCTCAGGGGGTGAAGCAGCTAAATGCCCACCTACACCCACACTTCCTCATCGACCTTCTCCCCACTCCCCTCCCCCACTCCTGAGAGACCCTCGATTATTCACAGACTCTGGAGAATCCAGGTCTCTCGAATCCTCCTCTGGACACAATGCTCGTGCTTCTCCCAGCGAGAGGATTAAGGACGTACTCTTCTGGTTTCCAAAGCAGGGGTCGTTACTCTTCAGGCAGGGTCCTGCCAGGATGGTTGGCACGCTGAGCCCTCTGCTTCTTCCCTCCATCTCTTTCAGTGTGTTCCAAAGGGAGCAGCTGGGGGCTTCTAACAAGGGTTCAAGTTTCTAACTCTGTTACCCTTGAGTTGCTCAAACTGGATTTTATCTGCCCAACCAGTGTGTGCACGGGGAAGATCTAGGGACTTTTAAGGACATTGAAGGGCGGCCATTTCACACATCACGATAGCTGTTATTTACCAAGGACCTATTATGTGCCAGACATCATCTCGAATCCTCACAACAAACCTGAGGGGCAGATACTGCTGCCCCCATTTTACAGATGAGGTAACCGAGGCTCGCAGAGGTTTGTGACTTCCCCAGGGTCCCACAGATGATAAGCGGCAGAGCCAGAATTCAGAAACAAACTCTTTTTTCTTTATCCTGATGAACCAGGGTGGTGGGTTACTCCTGGACACAGCAGATTCTCTTTTAAGGTTGCTCAGACGCCTGGGAGGGCCGGCGAGTGGGTTCGATAATGTGATTCTGCCTCCTAGTGGTCAGGTCGTGGCATGGCTTTTCACAGATGGGGCCAGGAGGCCTCTCTCCTGCTGCCGCTGGGGCCCTAGCAGCTGATTATTTCAAGGGTGGGCTTGGCCACTCTGGGACAGTGAGGCCTGAGAGCAAGTGAAAGCAGCTGTCTTCCGTTCTCAGGCCTTCTCACCTCTCCTGGCGGCGGGGGTGGGTGGGGGTGGGGGGGGGGTGGCAGAGACAGCCTGGGGCCCTCAGCCCTTACCCGGCCCCGTGCAGATAGAACATTGACCCACTGACTCTCCTCCCTTCTGCAGGGCACCTGCTAAACTTTTTACATCTGTTGCTTCAGTTCCCACTCTCTCCCCAGGTGGTGATTACCCGCTATTCCTTATTAATCAGTTCTCCAGATCTTGGCATGAGAAATCATTCCCCAGTTATACTTTGGAAGGTGGTGCTGAGAACATTATAGTTAACCTGATCTGAACAGCTTAATCACCTTGAGACCTTGCTTTTAATAATAATTATTGTTATATATATTATATACATAGTTCCTTTTAAACCTTCTAGCAACCTTCTTCCAAGTTAGCACAATTTCCATTATTTTTTTCAATGCAAAAAATGACATTAAGTCTCTCAATAAAAATAGCTGCTTCTGAGACCTTCCTCTGATCACCTGTACTGAGGATTTTGAGCCCCAGACACCTGACACCTTTCTTCCAGGAGCACGTGTATCCCGCACTCTGTCATGCCAATTAGCTAAACAAAAGGTTTGTCTCTCCCTCTCCTGAAAATGCACATTTCCCTGTTCTGAGCATGTGTGTTGTTAGATGCTGTGGGTCTCAGTGGGACCTCTTCCAGCCCCTGGTGACTTTGAGTGGCAGCAACATTCTCTGCTGAGAGTGAAGAGCCCTGCATGGCCAGGCCACCTGCTACTGTTGCTTCTGTAATGATCTCACAGCACAGAAGTCCTGAGTTTTGTTTAAAAAATCATTCATTCTAGTGGCTCTGTAATAAACCATTAATTTGCATATCCCTTCCCACCTCAAAACCGTATGTTGCTTAAGCCTAGAAAATAAATTACTTTGTGACATTTTTTGACCTTTTATTTAAGAGTATCTCCTGTCTTATTCACTTAAAATGCATTTTTCTCTTCCAAGCCTAGCTAATGCCTACCCTTGCATTGGTGCTCTCCTCAGGCATTGCCTCCTCTGGGAAGCCCTCCCTGACTGCTTGGGATGAGTTACGTCCCTTCCTGCCCTGCCCTCAGTAAGCACAGGGGCTTATTGAGAAACGCCAAACAATATAATTAAGGTGGAAGTATATATATGCATCCATGTATAAAATTCAAAAACAATCAATAAAACTTGAGATAAGTAACTTCTGATGTTAGGGAAAGCTGTAGTTCATATGGGTGAGCAACAGAACCTTAAAGCCATTTAAATGTTTCGTTGTACTAATAGTTGCAGCTCCCTTTCTAAAAATCGGCATTTTGATAACACTATCAAGAACCATATTGAAAAATGGTACTTGCCCAAGAGACCACAAATAAATACATGCTTAAATAAAACTAAAGAAATTTAATTAAGTGTATGAACAGTTATACTAAATGATTTCTCCAGGAAGCCAGTGGGAAATTATATCTAACAAATAGCTACAGAATAAGGTCTGTTGTTGAGAAGTTATTAACCTAATCAGATAATCAGATTTCACCACCAACCGTAGCCATCTGATTTGCCCATGTCAAAGTAGAACCACTGTTAACCCTTCTTAATGAAATCGGAATGGGGAGGAGGAAGGCAGGCAGCTCATTTCAGAACAATATTTTTCTTCATAAATAAGGCTTACAGAGGCTCCCCTGATGGTGCAGTGGTTGAGAATCCGCCTGCCAATGCAGGGAACACGGGTTCGAGCCCTGGTCTGGGAAGATCCCACATGCTGCGGAACAATTAAGCCCATGAGCCACAACTACTGAGCCTGCGTGCCACAACTACTGAAGCCTGCACGCCTAGAGCCCGTGCTCCGCAACAAGAGAAGCCACTGCAATGAGAAGCCCGCGCACCGCAATGAAGAGTAGCCCCCGCTCGCCACAACTAGAGGAAGTCCACACGCAGCAATGAAGGCCCAACACAGCCAAAAATAAATTAATAAATAAATAAATTTATATATATATAAAAATAAGGCTTACAAACATTTTTCTTCCTAACTCCAAAGCAAGGCTTTACCATTGCTCAGTAAAGATCTGAAACTATTCAGCTTTTTTTTTTTAAAGGATGAAATTGGAAATGAAATTCATAGATGTTTTCTCCTCACTAAAGTCATTGACAAAGGGGGAAATAAACAAATAGGTTTTGCTCTCAAAATTTCGTGAAGCAAATTTGTTCCAAGGCTGAGGTTCTCCTTGCCAGTTTTAAACCCGAGGTGCATTTTTTATAGCCAAGAACTAAAAGCCTGAAACACAGCGATCCACAGGATAATGGAAATGCTGACACAACCTTCACTTCGGCAGCAGGAATGGTGCCACTATAATTTATGGAGAACACATTTTGGTTTTGTCAGGTTTTTAAACATAGACTGTTATAAATCTGAAGGAGGACTGTCTTGTTAAAGCTTCAGATGGCATGTGTTAGTATTGGTTATGCATCATGTCCTGTGTTTGGAACAGCAACTGGAGAACACAGTTTATCCCAATGGGAAGAGAGGACACTGAATCCTGTTTTGTTTTCAAAACAATATTCTCTGATTAAAAGCATCATGGTCATCATCAACACGATTATAACCAGCTAAAGGATCCTAGTAAAGTTGTCCATCCTCAGGCAGACCTCCTTTCCTTCCTTTCTACACCGACGCATTCATTATTTGACAGATATTTATTGAGGATATTCACTGTCGTGGCTTGTCTCCTGCAATGGAGATAAAAGGATGACTCTGACGCAGTCTCTGCCCTCTAGGATCTTATATTTTGTGGAAAGAAAGATTTTTTTTAAAACACTGTGTGTCTATAGATTGTGTGTGTGTGTGTGTGTGTGGTACTCAAACAACACATCCTTAACCAAAGGGAGACGAGTCTTACTGCCAACTCCCACAGTGGGGAGGGATCCAGCAACAGATGATGAGCACCGCTTTTGTGGGAGTTTTTGGGGGGTTAGTGAGGAATATAAAAGGTTAATCTCAGAGGTCTGGGTGGTGAACGTAGACTCCATTCTCTGGAGTTCTAGAATTGTTTTATTTAGGGGAAGGAGAAGATTACTGGGTTACCCTGAAGACCAATCTGTCTCTTACCCTATTATGCTTTTGCTGTACTTACGATGACTTGTACAGAGCAGTCATTCTGTGGTTCTCTCTGAAAGGAGTTATTCATGTTGATCCTCTTTGCTGTGGAGTTTTCTTTGGGGCAACTGTCATTATTGTAAGACTCAGAATAGGTAGAAACTGTTATAAGCATAGGGATAAAGAGAGCAGACTTGTCTGTCCACGCCATTATTTTCTAAATGTATGGCTTCAAAGCCTCAGAATTTGTACTCTGTGAAAGGGGGCAAAGCCAAGGCCAACCCTATGATGAGTAGGGACATCACAAGAGGAGTAGAGGGAGAAGTACCAGAACACTGCAAAAGGATGCCCCTAAATGTTACATGAACTATGATGTGTGTTCTAGTGGAATACCATGCCACCATAAAAATGATGTTATAAAGACCATAATAAAAGCCAACACTTATTGCATACCCACTAAGCTATGTGTGCTTTTTCCATTATTTCATTTGGTTGTCACAATAATCTTTTTTTTTAAATACATCTTTATTGGAGTATTATTGCTTTACAATGTTGCGTTAGTTTCTGCTATAGAACAAAGTGAATCAGCTATACGTATACATATATCCCCATATCCCCTCCCTCTTGCGCCTCCCTCCCACCCTCCCTATCCCACCCCTCTAGGTGGTCGCAAAGCACCGAGCTGATCTCCCTGTGATATGCAGCAGCTTCCCACTAGCCATCTATTTTAGAGTTTGTAGTGTATATATGTCAATGCTACACTCTCACTACCTCTCACCCTCCCCTTCTCCACCCTCGGGTCCTAAAGTCCATTCTTAATGTCTGCATTTTTATTCCTGCCCTACTACTAGGTTGGGTGTCACAATAATCTTTTGTTAGGTGAGGAAACTGAGCCTTTAAGTGTTGGGCAACTTGCCGTGGGGTGACCATACATTCTGGGACAGTCTCACTTTGTGCCTGATGTCTTGGATTAATTATGAACAGTTTCTCCCTCACTCCCAAATGTGTTCCCATTTGGGTGATGAGTTACCCAGGGTCACACAGCTAGTAGGTGGCAGAATCAGGATTTGGACCCCTACAGGTTGACTCAAACCCACATTCTTAACCACTATGGTATAAATATGTCTGCTACAAAGTTTTTGTGGGGAAAAAAGGAGAGTGCAAAATTGTATGTGCATTTTAATCATAATTGTTTTTAAAGCATTCTGTGCATAGAAAAACTCTGAAAAAATGCATGAGTGATTAGATATGGATGTAGAGAATATAATAGATTTTTAAAATAGTTCTTTCTACTTTACAAGTTTTCTAAATTCTCTTCAATTAGAATGTATGACTTTTATAATGAAAATAATATTTTTTAAATGCAGGCATAAAAAGTAACTCAAGTAGTATTTCATGAATAAGTATTACTTGATATTTTAGATGCTATCAAAAATTAAGTACATTAGGGCTTCCCTGGTGGCGCAGCAGTTGAGAGTCCGCTGCCAATGCAGGGGACGCGGGTTCGTGCCCCGGTCCGGGAAGATCCCACATGCCGCGGAGCTGCTGGGCCCGTGAGCCATGGCCGCTGAGCCTGCGCGTCCGGAGCCTGTGCTCCGCAACGGGAGAGGCCACAACAGTGAGAGGCCCGCGTACCGCAAAAAAAAACAAAAATTAAGTACAATAAAGCCAAAAAGAAATGAAGAGGGAGGAGGAGGAAGAGAAGAACAACGAGACAGGAAAAGAGAAAGCCTTTGGACTAAGAGTCGTGAAACCAGAGATAGGAATCTGTAATCACTCCAACTGGCCATGGTGTGGCTTTGACCTTGTTTCCTCAGACGCTCTCAGAGGCTCAAATTTAAGGGAGAACACAGTGTAATAGTTACAAACCCATGTCTTACAGCCATAAAAGACATTTTAGGGTCCATTGGAAAGATTTTAATACAGACTGACTATTAGATGATATTTTTGGAAAGACTGTCACTTAAAAATTTTTTTTTAGCTAGGATGATGGTATTGTTATTGTGAGTTACATGAAAGAATGTCCTTCCTCTTGGGAGATGCATGCTGAAATATTCAGGGAGGAAGTGTCATCATTATCTCCACAACTTATATTGAAATGGTTCAGGAAAATAAATTGTGTGTGTGTGTGTGTGTGTGTGTGTGTGTGTGTGTGTAAAGAGAAAGAAAGCAAATTGGCAAAATATTAACAAATGCTTCATCTACTTGGAGGAGAGATGGGTGTTCACTATACTATACCTGGAAATCTTTTTGTATGTTTGGTAATTTTCAAAATAAAAGTTGGGATGGACTTTTAAAAAAGCTTTTTGAAATATTAAAACAAGAAAACAAACTTGAAAAAGCATGTATTAAAATCATAATGAAAGAATCCAGGTTTTAAAGTCAGAAATTTCAATAGCAGTTAAATGGCTTAAGTGCATTATAACCCTGAGCAAGCCTTTCTAAGCTTCAGTTTCTTCATCTGTAAAATGGTGATGATAATACCAACCTTACAGGTTTTTGCACAGGAGTAAAAGATTATGTGTGTAAAGCATTTACTACTGTGCCTGTCCACAGTTCATATGAGTAAAAACTAATCTACAAGTGACACAAAGAGGAGCCTCATGAAGAGCTGTGGGCCTTTGAGGAATTCAAAACAAAGGAAGTCTTTCCTTTTATAGCTCCATTTTCCACATAAATGCCACTGAGCTTGACATTATATGGAAAATTCTAACTCAGAAATTTGAATAAGGTGGAATCATGGAATCATGTGGGCTAACAGTCTTTGTCGGCGCTGACCAAATCTACTCAGCCACTAGTGGATTTTATTGCAGTTGTGTTTGTCTGCTTGGCTGCTTTGTTGTGTTTTATTGTAGCCTCTTTTCTCGACCTCTGACCTAGGGTTCAAGTGAAGGGCAAAGGAGCTCAGGTTCAACCCATACACGTGGCTCCACTGGGCACCCCAGGGTAGTCAGGGCCCTCACAAGTGGAGTATAATTCGGGATGTCTTATATCAGTATCCTAACAAGACAAAACAACAAGATTCAAGTTAAGTAGTACTGGTGATGATTATAATACTAAAAAGTAAAGCTTCAATATTTTACTCAAACACACATTTATTGAGTGCTTATTATGTATGCTTATAATGTGCTGAAGATGCAGAAATGAATAAAAGTCCTTGCTCATAATTTGGTGGTGGTGGAGATTGACATGTACATAATTTATGATAATGATATATTTGCTCAGCATTTTATAGTTTACAGACCATTTTCCCTATATTGCTTTACCCAGCTACCTCTGTAGCATCCATGTTAGCAAAGTGTCTTCTCATTGACTCCCTTATTTTATCTTCACAAGGTGATGCCATGATACACATACTGGGTGGCTAAAGCTTCAGTTTAGGTCATCTGTATCATGACATATCAGCGCCTCAACCCTTATTTAACCTAAGCCAGGACACGCACGTCTCACTCATCTTTGTATTTTAATTCTCTGCAAGGAGCCCAGAAGGTAGTAGCTACTCAATTAATGCTTGTTGAAGGAAGGCAGAGAGGGAGGAAGGGTGGGAAAGAGGGAGGAGGAGAAGGAGGAAGGAAGGAAGGAAGGGGAGTCATTTAAACTCTAAGAATTTGTCAGGCCCCTACCACGTACCTAACATGTGCTAAGCACTAGTGAAAATGCAAAAGAAGCTTAAGAGATGAAGTCCCTGTCCACAAAGACTTTTAGGCCTATGTCATCAAAATAATTTAAAGACAGTAAATACAACTTACTTTTAAGTAAGAAAAAAAAAAATCTAAAGAAAAATGATTGCCCCAGGATGTGCACTTGATGACAAATCAAAGAAAAGTTGTAAGGAAACACAGTGTATTTGCAATTTAATTTATTGCAAGTTCATGAGAGTGACTTCTCTCTTGATCTGTAACATTGCCAAGTTAAACTAAGGTTCAGCTGGCAAAGTTTGCACCAAATAAAAATTCCAATGAAAAATCTCAGTGAACTGAAAATCCCCTTTAAACAGGAGCTCCAATGTCAGCATTACAATTTTACTTACATATTCAACAGCTGTCTCTCTTCATTCATTAACAAATAATAAACTAGCATCTCTTTTAAATATACAGGTATTGAGTTATATATGCATAAATTAACCTCACTCATGTAAAGAAAAAAAATCTATTTAAATCTTCATTTATCTTTTATTGGCTTTCCCACTTGTCATAAACAGTTTGTAACCAGAGATATATCATCATACTAAACAGCATGTAAAACCTCTCACTCAATAATCCAACTGATATCCAGGTAATATATCCAGTGGCAACAGTTCTCAAATGGGCCATTTTATAACCTAGGCAAAGGTTAATCATCCTTAGCTTCCTAAGTGTGATCTTAACCGAACTCTAGCTGCTAAGCAGTGACTTTCAAACAACATCCTGTTTTATGGTTAGTTAATTATTCTTTACTAACATTAATGCATCCCATAACTGGGACCATCAAACAGTATGCTGAAAGAGATGTCTATTATCTTTATTGTTGTTGGATTTTTTTCCACACTTAAAACTTTTGTTTACAGCAGTCCTGTTGAACACTTAAATTTTATCTGTCCTTTACTGTGTTCATTTAGTTATGCCCTGCCCTTAATTTCCAAATGGATTAAGATAAGCCTCTAAAATATCTGTACAATGTAAGCAAATTTACTAAAGAAGTTAGGAAATTAAAGTAAAGAGAAATTAGGGGTAAAAAGTGAGATCCTAGAGTGAACTTAGTGCCCTAAATGCCCTCTATTTATTGAAGTTAAACCACAAATTTGGCTCTGAACTTTCTAGCAACCAATACAATCAGGGAAATATCATTCATTCATTCATTCATTCTCTTATATGATAAGTACTTATTTCACATATTAGATGAAAGGCATTTTGTTGGACATTGATTATAGAGTACAGGATAAAAAGAGACTCAAATTTTCCCCTTGGAGATCTTGCCATCCAGTTACATAGACAAATTTTAACAGATATATAGTTATAAATTATGAAAATTTTATAAAGGAACAATAGTGTTCTAAGAGAGCAAGTATTAGGGAAGATCAAACTTTAGATTGGGGAAAGTGAAATTTAACCTGAGTTCTCCCTGAGTTGCCCCCTGGTTTCTATTCTTTCTTAATAACAGAACTTTAATCTTTAGCTAGGCATATTGTTGTCCCAATAAAACATTACATTTTCCAGCCTCCCTTGAAGCTGAAGATGATCATATGACTAAGTTCTGGCCAAAAAATGTAAATTGAAATTCCGGGTGGGCTTCTGGAAATGGCTTCAAGACGGTGCCTTAGCTGGGAGAAGCATCCTTTTGTGGTCCCCCACTTCCTCCTACTAATGGCCTATGATGGCTGAAGCTCCGGTGGCCATTTTGGACCATGACGTGGTCTTGAAGATGAAAGGCATGTACTGAGGATAGCAGAGAAGAAACAGGGGAATCTAGATGACACTCTGGAGATGAACCCTAGACTCCCTATCCCTGTCTTCTACGTAAGAGAGATATATTTCTTGTCTAACCCACTGTTGAGTTTCACTATTTTATGTAGCTGAACATAAACACAACTGATTCCATAGCGAAGAGAGTCAGGCAAAGGGTTGAGAAAGGAGGATTCCAATTAGCAGCCATGAAGTTGGAAAGGCCTTGGTTTACTTCCGGGACTGAAAGAAGATCAGTGTAGATAAAGCCGAACTAGTGACTATACATGACGAGGCAAAGAGATGGGCAAGCGCAGATCCCTCAGGCTCTGGGTTAGAATTCATTCCAAGTGCCACAAGAGGCATTAACATGAGGTCAGTGGTTTCCCAACCTTTATGTTGGCTCCTAAGTCCCTTCTTCAAATAAAATCACAAATGCAGAAAACAGATAAATGCAGAGCTGCTCTGGGTAGAAGCTGGAATCCAGGCCTCAGAGCCCTTTCCTCTCACTCCCAACTTCATAGCAGCTCCTGGAGCAGACTAGAAGACCCCTAAAATACAGTGTAAGAAACATAGAATTATGTGATTCATAGAATCCTTAAGGTAAACCAGGCACTCAGGAGAAACCAAGTCTTCCTAGTACTGAGACCAGAGAGAAATTTCTCCTGTGGGTCTTCACAGAGAGAAGTTGGTAATGGCTTGTTGGCCAAGGCTTCACGCCAAAACAATTCAGAGAAAGCAATTTTAAGGGTCAGGGAGAGGATAGCAGGGGTTGGAACAATGTAAAACAAGGCCACCCAGATATTTTGCCCTCCTGTGGGCTGGCTTAATCCAGGATAGCTTCGGCCTGGTCCTGGGATGCCTTTTCTCTCTCCCCACCCAGTAGGCCTCTATCAAGCTCAGTCTCAGTGGCAGTCAGGACAGCTGCCTGCAAGCCCCCTCTGGCGCTGTCAACAGGGGCTTCTCATGGGGCGGGCACCTCCCCCCTCCAAAGATTTCCATCACACACTTGTTAGGCCTGCAAATAAATTGGCAACGCAGCTGAATTTAATCTTTTGATTTCCCCTTGAGAACCAATTTCTCCAAGCTATTCCCACGTAGACAAAAAGATTTTGTCTCACTAAACCTGTTTATTGACCAAAACTGTCTCCTGTGCTCTGACCGCTGACCTTATCTGAATATTCAAATCTATTACAGATTGCAAGTTCAAATGATTTGGGTGCCCTCTGGAAGACCTGTTTTCATAGTGAGCTGATTACGAATGACAATATTATAAGGGCTTTGAGATTCTACAAACAATTTGCACCCTGGATTTACAAACCTAATATATCCAGAAGTGTGAATGCTGCTGACACTATTTTTTTTTCTTGGAAGGAAAAGTTGGCTATCCATATGTAAATGCTGCCACTTCTGCTGGTCTACAGACGTCCCCCCTCACCACACTCTTTATAACCCCTTTACTGGAATCTGCAAACAGTTCTGCACTGTAGAGAAAACATTTTGCATTCTGGGGGTTCTGGGCCTTCCTCACCCACCCCCAGTCGTGTGATGGAAGTAAATGAGTCAACAATATAGACTCTAGGACTTACATTAGCGCTGTCCTAGGCAAGCCACTTAATTCCTCTTTATCTAACCCTTCTCAGCAACCAAGGAGGATAAAATAATTCTACACCCATCTTATAAAATTGATGTTTGGATGGAATTAATTAATTGATGATAAAGTTTTAAAAAGTCAAAAGGAGAACTTATAAGCTGTTTTTATTAAACAGACATGTTTTAAACAATGTAGGGCTTCCCTGGTGGCGCAGTGGTTGACAGTCCGCCTGCCGATGCAGGGGATGCGGGTTCGTGCCCCGGTCTGGGAAGATCCCACACGCCACGGAGCGGCTGGGCCCGTGAGCCATGGCTGCTGAGCCTGCGCGTCTGGAGCCTGTGCTCCGCAACGGGAGAGGCCACAGCAGTGAGAGGACGGCGTACCACAAAAACAAACAAACAAACAAACAAAAAACCAATGTAAATACTCACAAGAATAATGTTAATAATATTAAGCCCTAACAATTATTGAGTATTACATATGTCAGGCCCTATATAAGTGTCTTAAGTGCACTGTTTCATTGAATCTACAGAACAACTCAATGAGGTGAGTGCTGTTATTATACCCATTTCACAGTTAAGGAAAACTGAGGTTCAGAGGACTGTGTAACTTGCCTGAGGTCATACAGCAGGAAACTAAAACTGATCATCACTATACTCTATAGAATTTGCAAATTTTATTGAATTTTCAGCCTCTCCCTTAAAAATACGAAAGAAGAAGTGATGTGATCAGCTAATTGACAGCAATCCCCTCATACGTGTTCAACTCCTCAGTTTACTGACCATAGGTGAAACAGGCTTGGTTCTCCCATTTGCTCAGTGGGAAAGAGCTTGCTTATTTGTAGAGAATCTTGTTCTTGTCTAAGGAGTAGCACGTCAGGCAGAACCTGTTCATTTAGTCATTATTTTTCTAATTTTTGGCAATTATCGTGACCTGGAAAGCTAGCTAACATAAGTTAAAAGAATTTGGTTAAAGGGAACCTCTGATCTCACACGTTATTAATACAGTTGGCAGTAGAGCGCATAACATCTTTTTTTCCACATACCTGTTGTTCCAACCAGTAGAAGGAACTTTTTGTCTCTGTTCTTGCTCTGATAAAATGAAGTACAACCGTTCCAAATCAGCTGGTAAAGTACAATCTTTCTGAAAGAAATGGCCTGTCCAAGCAACTACTATTCCAGAATTTCAGAGTTGAAAACTCACTACACGTAATTTATAGCCTAAATTTACTGAATGCCCTTCCAAGACAGCCTATTTAATCAAAGTTAACTGGTGAAAATTATGAAGCCTCTTAATTGAGCTCTCCTATGGTGAGCTTTCAAAACGGCAGTGCAAGCACCGCAGAAAATAACAAAATGAATAAACTACACTTTTCTCTAGTTCCATTTTCAAATATGACATCTGGAATGAAGAGTTTAGATCTCTAGGTGGTGATCTTCATGCATAGTATAGTGTTTGTCCTGAATTTCATTGCTTTGAAAAAAAGATATGAAAAGTCTTGATTTAGTTGGCATTTAATGTGATTTTTATATAACTTCTGTGATATAATCAGTTGCAATGGGAATCAGTGGGGAAACTTAAAGAGCAGTAAAACCTTCAGCTATTGTTCTTTCTGTGCTCTGATTGGCTTGCTCGGTATACAAAGCTGGAAAATCCCAGTTCACATACACCTACTCTATTTGTAGACACCCATAATGACTGAGTGTGGTCCAGCACCATCCTCTCTCCTCAGCCAGCCAGACAGGATGCAGGGAAGACAATAGGTATGTTGGAACAGCAACAAAGAATGTGCTGCTGTAAATCATGTTCCATTTCTGCATAGCTGGGAATAGTAATGCACAAGCCATAGGCAAATATATTAATGTCTCCTGCTCTCCATAAAGGAAAAGTCATGCACAACACACTCTTGATTGTTATTCCAAGATAGCCTTTTCTAGTATTCGATTCTTTGTTTTATTTTTTTTTAAAAAGCAAAATGTATATTTTACTATTATTTAAAAGTATTTTTCCCCCTTTCGTTTGGGTCCATAATCATTTCTTTCCAGTAGATAAACACATTGTCTTTCCCACACACTGACTAGTGATGTGTTTAGAACTCAGGGGTATTAGACTTCTGGAGCCCTTAATGATATCAGAAAGAAGATATCATATCAATGACCAGGTACTTCCCTACACCTAGTCAATTTGAATTTGGAAAATTATTAGAACTGTGTGGAAACATAAAATGGAATACGCTCGCAATACATTACATTTACATGTTTTAAATATGCCTAACCATGCATTTAATTTAGATTTAATGAAATAGTTATTATATGCAACCAAAACATCAGTGTTATTAAAAACAAATTTATGGAGGATTAACAGCTGTGTTGTATGTCTATACCTACCTATGCCAGAGCCTTTCATTTTCAATAATGTGTTTTTAATCATTAACTTCTATTTCTCTAAATGCACAATAATTGGGTAATTCTCCTGAGTGAGACTGATTAGGGTGCTCCTTGAAGTTTGGATAAATACCTATTGATAATTTAAATGGTATGAAATTGGCTCTGGAATCTATGCTATAGCAGCTCTTTGCATATTTATTCCATCTTTTAAGATTCATAATCAGCCAGTATGAGGCTAATAGAACCACAACGTGAACTCTAAGCTGCGTATCTATGGGATGTATTTGCTGTTATTATCGACGATCAGAAAGGATATCAACATTTAGCCAAGGTTAAAATTTTTTTTTTATTGAGTTTTCTTTTTCTTTCTCTCCATTTTTCTGTAGGAAGAGTCATTTGAAAAGGCTACAGTCGGGGGGAAAGCAATGAAGAACAAATTGCTGTACAGGAAGTTTCGTTTTTGAATAGCTGGGGAGATTAATTCACTTGACTGCAACTGGTTCATTACTACCCCCAGCTACCCAAAAATGAAATATCACATATGGTACCATCTTTGCCCCATAGGTCATAATACTATAGTGATCACAGCAGGGCTGGGCTTGATTGTGGAAAATGAGACCACAGCCAATGCTCTCAAACACCCGCTGCCTGCCAAGGAGCTATCTGGGTGCTGTAATTGTGTTTACCTATTACCATGCCTTTATTTCATTACTTTGGACTTGCAGGATGCTGTAAAAGGAGACAGAATTTTGGAAGGTTCTGGAAACTCTAACCAATGAATGCTGTGTTTAGGGAGACCTTCCTCCTGTATTCTTAGAGAAAACAATTTATGTCTGCCTGCCTTCACCTAAAGTTTACGGCATATTCTCAAAGCCCTCACCAATGGAAGAGGCAGAGGAAGCAAATAAGGAAATTAACAGCCTTCGACCTGAAACTGGAAGCACTGTCCTTCCAAGCACCACAAGCCTTCGTTGCTTCATCTGTCTTAGGATGGGTGAAGAATAAACTTGTGGGTCCGGGATCTTTGCCTCAGTCATTCTGTTCTATCTGGTTTCTCAGCAGCTTCTTTTTAGGACACTGTGATCATCTTACCTTCAGCTTCTCACTTTATAATAATAATTGTTACCATTGATTGAATGTTTGCCAGGCACAGACATTATCTCATTTAATGTCCATATCAAACTGTAAGGTAGTAGTGATGAGACCTAACACTTACTGAGCAATTTTTATGTACCAGGCATGGTTCAGAGAACAATTGTTCTCTGAATTCACATATACCTATCACCTGTATTTGGTACTATTAACAACCCCATTTTGAAGATGAGGATACTAAAGCCCAGAATGGTTTGATGAATTCCCCAAGATCCCAAAGTTACTACATAGAAGAGGTGTTCTGGCTCCTGAGACCATATACTGTCATACCAGGAGTTGTTATTTTGTTTTAAAATGAGAACAAAGGCTCAGAGAGGTTGGAAAACTTGCCCAGAGTCACACAGTGACTTTAACAATGTTAAAGATGGAATTCAAACCTAAGTATGCCTGACTCAAATCCAGAGCATTTAACCCAAATAGCATGCACATTATACTTCTCCCATTTCTCAGTTATTTGAGCAGTTATCCATTTGAATTTGTCTGCTTATATATCCATCTCCCCTGAGGGCTAGAATTATATCTGTATCTCCAGCAACCTGCACAGAATAGGTGCCTGGCTCTTAGTAGTTGCTCAATAAACATTCATGGACCTGACATAATCAGGGCTTTTCATGACCTCCCTTCGTTACAGACAGAGTTAGTTACTCCCCATACACATGCACAATGTTCTCACTGGCTCACCTTTATTGCTTTGTGATAGCACATTCTACCTGACACTATAATTATCTGTCAATATAGCGTAGTCTCACCCACTAGACGAGGACCTCCTCTAGGGCAGGCAAAGTGTTTTACTCATCTTAGCATCCTTAGTGACTAGCACTGAGCCTGCCATATACTAGGCTTTTGTGGGAGAGACTGCAAATTGTTTTCCTCAATTTCCTTCCTCTTCTTCCTGGACACAGAACTCTCTGCATTTCCCAGCCTCACCTATAATTAGGTATAGCCACGTGACTCAGTTGTAGAGTGGGATGTGAACAGAAGTGACAGGTGCTATTTCTGGACAAGGTTTATAATAAATGAGTGATGTCCTCATCCTTACTCTCTTTTCCCTTCTACCAACAGATGCAGATAACAACGCTCTAGAGGAGAGCAAAGACACAAAATGGAAGAAGTTTGCATCCCTGAATTACTCCATGGAAGAGAGTTGCCTGTTGACAAGAAATACAAGAAATACTTTGGACTACTGCATGAATGAGGAAGAAATTTAGGTTCTGTTTCAGTCATTGCACATTTGGAGTGTATTTGTTATAGTAGCTAGCATTATTCCAACTAATACGGCATTTAATTCGTGATGAATGAGTAATACTAATCCTCAACGTGAACATACTGTTTTTAATTTAGAGAGAAGGCAGTCCTATCTGTTTAAGAGTAAAATTTATAGCTTTTTCTACTCTGTTACTTCATGAAAACATCATCATTAAATCAGGGTCCATTGGTACCTAAACTATTAGGTCTATTCCTGCCTAAGCTAATGCATGGCAGGAATCAACTTCATTCTCCCTCTGGGAAAATTTAGTTTGTTTCAAACAGTTGGGTGATTTGTCCAATTGTCCAGCAATTGGTTGGTGGGAGAGCCCAGCCCAGGCCTCCCCACTCCCAAGTTGTATCAATACGATAGCAAACAGCCAACTGCTAAATGTTTTTTAAAAAGCCTAAAGTGACTTTCATTTGGGGGCTAATTTTTACATTCCTTCTATATGAACACACACTCAGGTCAAAGCTCAATTCACTGACTCCTATCCTTGGACCCACTTTTCAAAGCATCTAGCCACAGAGGGCAAAAGTACAAATGCTAGGGGCTTCCCTGGTGGCGCAGTGGTTGGGAGTCCGCCTGCCGATGCAGGGGGCATGCGTTCATGCCCCAGTCCCGGAGGATCCCACATGCCTCGGAGCGGCTGGGCCCGTGAGCCATGGCCGCTGAGCCTGCGCGTCCGGGGCCTGTGCTCCGCAACGGGAGACGCCACAACAGTGAGAGGCCCGCGTACCGCAATAAAAAAAAAAAAAAAAAAAAAAAAAAGCGTGAAGGTACCACTCGTGCTGCCCTCCACCGCCTTCCCCTATCTCATCTCCCAAGTCCTCTCCCTCTCCCTCTCTCTCTCTCTCTCTTAAAAAAAAAGTACAAATACTACATCCCAAGGCATAGTGCTCTTCCAGACTGCATCTAAAATTAGAATATGTTGTTAAAACGTGATGCTGTATGTTAACCTCATTTTTAAAATAACTCTATATTTTATGTAAAATAAATGTATGCTTACTATAGAAACTTTAGAAAAGTAAAACTGAGCAAAAAAAGAAAATAAAATCACTCAAACATGTAGGAGACGTATTTCACCCAGACAGAGGGTCATTAGATATTCTTCTATCACATCACTTTCAATGACTGCAGAGTATTATGTCATATAAATATATCAGTATTTATTGACTGAGGCCTTATATGTACCAGCCATCAATAAAATGGAACCACAGTCTAGGATATGGGTGATCAAAGCAGTAAACATGGTAGTTTTGTTTTTTCATTGATTCATTCATTTAACAATCATTTTTCAAGCACCCTCTCCGTGCCAGGCACTGGAGGGCCCACAGTGAAAGAGATGAACAAAGCTCCTCCTTGTTGGGGTAGCTGTCGTGCAGGTGAGAGTCACTGTGGTGTCACAAAATGCTACTGTCCTACTCTGCCTTCCTCATCCCTCTTCCCACACAGCCAGCATTCCCCGGGGAATGGAGGAGAGCTCAGTAGAAAGAAGGGCTTTATTTCCCTACAAGGACCATACATTCACATTGAGTAGATAAAGCCCAAGAAACAGTAAGAACATGGGGTAGGTTGCATTAATTATTTACAACACTTCATTCCCTCATTGCCGTTTCCCTGACTTCCCTGGGACTAAAGTATATTCCCTATTCCATTTGTTGACCTTGATCTTAGCCTCATGACTTGCTCTGAATAATGGGATGTGGGTAGAAGTGACGGTTGACAGTGTTCCATTTCCAAGCAGAGACTAAAGAGGCATCGCATGTTTCTCCCATTAAGAACTGGGTATCCTCTCTTGTGCCGCTGCCCTACACCATTAGAAGAGGATGCCTTCAACAGGTAGCTGTTGCTCCTTCAGCCTGGGTCCCAAAATGAGAGACACATGGAGCTACCTGAACCCCAACTGTAGCTCAAGGCAGAGCCTCCCCAGGAACCCACAGACCTATAAGGACCTTCCCCAGGGACCCATAAGCAAGAAATACACATTTGCTCTTATAAGGCACTGATATTTGGGGGTTGTTTGTTTTACCACATTATCATAGCAATAGCTGACTAATCCAGAACAATACAAAATATAGTGCTTAGTTGTGAAGGTCTAACTGAAATGTCATGTCCTCCAGGACGTGTTTCGAGATATTCCCTCATCATCTTGTTGCCTCACCCGTCAGAATCAATCTCTCCCTTGTGCTTCTTTAATATTTTGCTTTGCTTCTCTGATACAGCTGACTTTTACCACAGCCTGCCTTTTATACACATTTAGTTGTATGTGTCTGGAATTCCTCTTGAAATATAAGCTGTTTGTTCTTGTTGCTGTTTTAGTTTTTTGAGGGCAGAGTACTCTTCACAGTGTCTCGAAACTATCTACTGCCTGGCATGGAGTAGATGCTCAAAACTATTTAATTGAATGAATGAATGAATGAGAAGGTCTTTGGGAGTGCCAGTAGAATGCTAACCTAAACTTAAGATGCACCGTGGTGTACAAATGCAAGTACAGAAATTGCATCCTACTTTGAGTAGGTGCAGGAAAGAATACGCAGACATTTAAACCAGAACAAGTTATATAGGAGACAGCATCCTACCCTAGAAAGAGACTGTACCCATCGTCAAGAGTCCTGAATTCCAGTTCTCACTTGGATACTAGCCCGCTGTGCTACCTTGGGCCTCATTTTTCCACAGCAAAGGAAGAACAATAATAATTTTACTCACAATGTTTTTATAAAGATCCAGGAAGACATACATACATGACAGAAAAATATCAAGTCCGTATGAAGCCTAGCAGGGACTTCCCCGGTGGTCCAGTGGTTAAGACTCAGAGCTTCCACTGTAGGAGTGTGGGTTCAATCCCTGGTTGGAGAACTAAGATCCCACATGCACATGGCCAAAAAAAAAAAAATGTACATATATATATTTTTTAAAAAGCATATGAAGCCTAGCAAATCAGCTTCTTATTTTTTTAGAGGAAGAGAGCCCACATTCCATACACCTCCAGGAATCCAAAAGATGAATCATTACAGGACCACACAGCTCCCACTGAAGCACTGTAGGCATCGCTCACTTATAGTGGTCACTGTTTTGCAGTGACTTTTGACAGGTGCCTACTTTTCAGCTGGAAAATAAAAACTGAATATTTTAAATGTTTTATTGCCAGGGACTACATTAAAGTTGTGATTTTTTTTTTTAACTTACGTTATCTGCCAGGCAAAGTTAATTCCTCCTCTCAGCTCCCACAGGACTTAGTTTACACCTTCTTACAAATGAATTGTTTACAGGTCTGTATCCCAAACCAGTCTGTGTGTTCCTGAGGGCTGTGCCCATGTGTGAGGTTTCTACCCTATGCTAGAACAGAGAAGTATATACATTTTAGAAGGACTTTACTAAGGGCATTAGCATTTTTAAGTGTTAGAACTCTAAAGAAAAGCTCAAATTTTCTGCAAAAGTTTTGTCTGTTCTTTAATACCTCCTTTGTCAATGATGTCAATTAATTGAGAGACGATTGTGCCTTTCATATATTCTATGCAAAAAACATACATGTAGTGGCAGACTCTAAACTGTATTTCATTCTCCTTATTCTCTTTTATAGAGAAAATCATGTATGATGTTTCACTTTCTTTTCTTGCTCCAGGTCTTGATGGTGAATTCGAGTCAAAGAACACAAAGGAAAGAACAGATTTTGGAGTCTCACCACTCATGTTCAGATCCTCAGTTTGCCTTTTATTTTAGGTCTTGTGATCCTGGGCATGATTCTTGACTTTTTTTGAACTTCAGTCTCCTTATCAATAAAACAGGGATTATATCACCTCCCTTGCGGGGTTGCAAAGCTTAGAAATGATTCATGAAAATACCTAGCACCATCCCTCACACATAATAGGTGCTCAACAAAACAAAGTTATCATTGTTAGTTATTTCTGTTGTACTTTGATGTAGGACAAAGGCGCCCTTAGAAGATACTTTTGTAGAACTTTTTGTCCCTAAAGGAAATGGCCCCATATTACTGTACTTTTAGTCCTTATTTCTATTTTCATAGATTCTCCATCTGCTCCCTCAGTATTGGGCTCCCAGCTGTCAATTCTCATGGCCATCAGTAAGAAATGACAGCTGCCTAGCTGCCTCTTCTTGCTGTCAGGCTGCTACCAACTAACTTTCTGCTTCAAATCTGCTTGGAATTATATGTCAAATGGAATAAATAATACTGCATAGAGCCTGGAGATGCCCTCCATGGGGCCGAGTGAATGACATTCAGCGCACGGGCTTTGTTACAGCTACTTTGGGGACTCAGCCTTTCTTCCTCTGCCTTACAGTTTGTGTCTGTGTTTCTGAGGGCCAAGATTGCTAGCTGAATAATGTCTTGACACGCAAGGCTCTGCTCTATTTCTTTCCCAGGAAATAAAACAGTCTGGGAGACACATCTCTAGATACCATGGTATAGATTCAGTACCTTTAAAAAAGTTATTATTGTTGCTACTATTATTATTATTTTGAAATAATTTTGCTCAGCGGTGTATGCAGGGCAGAGAACACTAGATTGTGAGCCTAAGTTTTAGGTTCTAGCCTCAACTCTATTAAATGATTTTAAGAAAATGTCTCACCCTCTCTGGATCTCAGTTCCTTAATCTAAAAAAGTGAAAAGATTCAACAGAATGATCTGTGAGCTTCTACATCCTCTGACTCTACATCAAGGTACCCAGACAACGGCTTGGCAAGAACTACAGTATGTCTGGAAATAGACTTCACTTTATGGCTTTGGCCTTCATGGTTCGCTCTAACTTAAGAATGTCAGTCGATAGCCAAATTCTTAACACCGTTTTCTGGTCTCTTTACTATTTCTTTTTATAATGATTTTGTCCTTAATTTGGACTTATTTCAAGGAGAAAGATGTTAACTGCTTAAAAGTGATGGGGTGTTTTAATCTGGGCTGGGAAGCCTGTTCCTTGAGAATGGCTTAATTAACATTTCCAGGTTCATAACATTTTCATTTATTCATCTTTTTGTTTTTAAATGGTTTTTTAAGTTTTCCAGAGGCAGCGATCTTACGTTCCTAATGGATTATAAGAGAGAGAGTGGGTCTGCTGGGATCTGCATTCTTATTAGCTTTAAGATTCACATTAGGAACAAAAAGGGAGCTTAAGCAGAATAGGTCCATGGTGCTAATAAAAAAAGAAACAGAACTTTGGTTCAACGCAAGATAATGTGGCAAGATTGCCAAGCAAAAAGCAGATTAAAGGAAGGGCCTCCCAGTGACCTTGGAATAGGACAAATATTTTTCTTCCCTGAGCTCATTCTCCAGCGGGGAAACTGTGTCTTACACACCAGCAGTGGATGTGCTGGGGCAGACTTACCACAGTGCCACAGGGATGCAGAGCCTGGTTCTCTGAAGGGGGACAGCGAGCTACTGAGTGAGAGTGATAAAACCTGAAACACACGGCTGGGCGGCCCTGGATGAGCTGAGGGATGGTTACCTCCAGAAATTGGGACAAGGACGGAGCACTGTGTCCTGCATGTGTGGGGGCCCGAATACAAATTAAATTCAGTTCATTGAAAACATACCGGACCAGGAGTCAGGAGGCCTGTCCCCTAATCCTGAGCTCTCGCTAACCAGGGTATGTTCTTAAGCAAAATGTTTCATATTTTTGGCTCTGCTTCCACATCTGAAAAATGGGACTGTCAGTACCAACTCAGCATATTTTCTGAGATGGTCATAATGACCAATGCACTAGATGAACATAAGAGGTCTCAATTTTAATATGACCAGCTGACAACAGTGCTTTGTTCCCTGCCTCCTTTAAAGCCATGGTTGTGACAGCTGGCAAGCCTCAAAAAGCACATCTGTTAATAACAAAACGCTAGGTATTGCTTTGTCCACTTGGGAAAATGGCTTGAGTCTGGCTTTGCCCTGGCCTTCAGCAATTCCGTAAGGCACAGAATGAGAGTGTTATACCAAGGATCCTGTGGGCCTGAGAGTTGGTGTCTGTGAAGTCCTTGCCCTGAGTCACCCTTGCTGAGAGTGACGATCAGAACAGGAAGCTCCCCAGGAATGCTTCTGTGGCATGGCTGCTTCTCAAAGCCCATGGCGGAAGAAAGCATTGCGTGTCAATATCGGTCCTTAATGGAAATGTATTGCCTGTCTTCACTCTCCAGAAACGGAGCCAGTTTTATTTCGTAGTAAGGATAGCGCATGTGTTCAGAGAGCGGGAGCATTTATCTAAAGTCACAAGCCCAACTGGCAAGAACTCCCATTATCTATGGGCACTAGATAATTAAAATGCCTTATTATTTATTTGCTTTAATGCTTAATGCATTTTCTTTGTAGGGGAATTCAAGGGTTAAGCCATCCCAACATGCCTCACTCCCAATTTATAAAATGGAAAATCTTCCATAAATCAAAAGTTACAAACAGACTTTGTAATGTCATAACTCTCGCGGCGGCTCTCACCTTGATTGATTCCTATACATACATTCTGGCTGATTACCATAATGTGCTCTTGGGGGACAATTGGCACCGGATAGGGAGAAGGGAGCAGGCAGGGAAGTAAATAACAAATGGACATGGCTCCTCCTCATTGAGAGTGATTTCACTCCAATGTTCCATCACATCAGCTGGGAAAGAGAGTCGTAGGGTTTAGGCAATCAATTACAGATATGTGTAGAGGCAGACACAATCATTTCACTGATTGTCACAGGTCTCGAGCAGTGACACCAAAAAGTGATCCGTCACTCCATTTTCTCTGACACCCTGAGAAAGATGGCAGACACTTGTAGACTAACAGGCTCCAGGACTGGTGGGCTTATAAGATTTAAAAATCGCTGTGTTTCAAACTTATCCAAACCTTGAAATACCTCTGTTGCTAAGATCTCATACCTTTCTGGCAAACATTTAGAAAGATTACCAACAGGCTGATGACGTCATGCCAGAGTGTTAGGTACTGTCTCTTGTCACTGCAACCGATGTCGTCACTGTGTATGCTGCAGTGCATTGGAAAGGTGATGGGGAGGAAGGAAACACTCACTTTCTTCCACCATGAGGAACATGGCAGCCTCCTCGTTAATTGCCCCATGGGACAATCGGTGGGAGGACCCCACTGGTGCAGATGAGCCCCTGCCTCTACTCCACCCACATTTCCAGAACCTTCAGTCCATCAGGTTTGCTGCCACTGGATGCCTGGACTTAGTCCCCTCCCATTCGGTATGGTTTTCCTGAGTCAGCCAGCCTCTACCAGCTGGGATTCTACTTTGTCCATGCCGCAATAATCGGCAATCTTTTTTCCGTAAGAGTCAGTTCATGGAAAATGAAAATATATACAATCTACATCTTTTTTTTCAATCGAAATGAAAAAACACTTCATTAAGATCCATGGGGTAAAAAGAAAAAAGTATGCTCTTACACACGAATGACCTATTTAATTAAATAACAGAATGTCTCTGAGAAAATGGACATTGCCTGCCTTTGAACACTTAAAATATTAATATATGGGTATATTTGAGAAGTAGTATCCTACAGTCAGCTTTTTAATTGTTTCCCCTGAAATCTGACTGCAGACCACTTCTTAAGACCAGGTGGGGCTCTGTGTGGGGTCTCTAGGGTGAGGGATGATGTACAGGACTTCTTCCTAAGGGGAAGCTACATCCTGTCCCCCAGATGCAGCCTGAACCAACAGTACTGAGAAGTGCTTGGCAGCATGAGGGTAAAAAGTCAGTTGAAGCAATCTTGTGTACAAAATTCCAAACTGCAAAGTCTCCCAGACAGGGCGGAGAAGGTTGGCGGATTCTAACATCATCGTCACTGAAATCGACTAGGTCCGTTTCTGCCATTTCTTCTGGCAGTCGGAGCCTTTACCAGTCACCCAGGCACTATCTCTTCCATCAGCATATTTTCTCTTGGCACTGGAGGATCTAAAACGAACCCAGCACAGTCTCAGCCTTCTCCGTGTAAATCATCAAAAGATATGACGACCTTCTGCAGAAATGATGTTCTGCATTTCAAAGTTCATCCACTTCTAAACTAAATCAGTGGCAGCAGCCTGGTGCTCTGCTGGGTTCTTCAAACCACTTGACTCCAAGCCCCCTTAAATTCTTTCACTCACACTGGCAACCCCCTTGTTAACTGCCCCCAGCAGTTAGAGAAGTTCCCCTATGCTTACTGACTGTTCACAATGGTCCACTTTCCACCTTTAAAAAGGCCAGAGAGCAGGTACCTGGGAATGATTAAAAGTAATTACTGATGTTCCCACAGCATTCTGTACTTCTAAAAGAGCTTTCATATCTGTCACTTCATTTGACCCCCGAAAAAAACGGCCCCTGAAAGTCGCTGGACATCCTAAGGACAGAGGAACAGAGACGATAAGGGATTAGCTCAAGGTCATATAGCGTGTTAGCAGCAATCTAAGCTCAACTTTTGGACTTGCACTGTGTTTATCCTGCTCCCTGGAAACAAAAGATGTGGCAAAAACAGTATTAGTAATGACAATTAATTTGTCGAAATCTTTGACCATTTACCGAGAGGCTGAGTGCCTCAACCATATCACCTTATTTGACACTCTCAACCCACTTTGAGTCCCTCCTGCTAAAATGATAAAATCCGGAGCACCCCTCCATATGCTGTGCACTCCAGCACGGAGACCTCAGGGAAGCCTCTGGCACTGCCAGTGGCTGCCCTCAGAGTGGAAAACTTAGGTCAAAATCTGGGCGTCACCAAAGATTTCAGAGTAACTGCAGAAAGCCCTAGAAGAAAATCTTTAACTGAGTATAGAACTCTCATAAAATGCTATGGGCCTGGAAAATGATTTCATAAGTTATTCTGATGGCAAAAATGTATGAAACAGAATTGACTAATTCATAAATAACTTCAGAATCTCATCTATTATTTCTCACATCATAACTTACAATGGAATAATTGTTTCTAATTCTGCTGAGTATTTTCTCATGCGTTTTTGTCCCCTTGGTAAATCTTATTAGTCGGGTAACTCCTAAGACATTTGTAGCTTGCCTCTATTATGATGAGAACAAGTAAATATTAAGAGCAATTTGTTTTTAGTACAACGCAGCATTAGTTTCACCACTGGGACCTCCTTTTTTTCCTTTTAATTTCTCATCTCAGAGAAAATTCGCTGAGATTCCCCAAAGAAGGGCTCACAGGAAAAACAAAACAACAGAAAAGAAAACCCAGTGTCCTATGATCTTATACAAATCTCAACTTACATTTTATTTACTATGTACATAACTGCAAACCCAAGATGAACCATAACTCCATTTAGGTAATAATAATCAAATTATCCAACCTGGGATAGCATGTTTTATAGATTTTGGTCTAAATTTAATATAAAAATGCAGTAGTCCTTGTTTGGCAGAGTTTATTAAGGGTTAGCAAAGAAAAAGCTTTTTCAATAGTCTATAACTCTCTAATGGCCTTTTTCAAATAAAATGGGAAAGAGTTTGAAAAGAAACCTATATCAGTGAGCTGCAATTGTAACATTACAGTACAGGTCTATAAATCTTGACATGCTTAGAAGATTGCCTAAACCAGCAATATAATCTGTCCAAACCTCATTGTCTCCACCACCAGCCAGCCTCATTTTAAGAAATGTATGTGGTCTTCAACCTAATTTTATCACCTTCATTTGTAAACTAGTCAATCAATCAAAGCATCCTGGAAGTCTAAATAGAAAAAAGAAGTGCATTTTCATGCATTCTGGGCGACACAGTCAAAAATTAATCTCCACTTGATCAGACATTTCTCGCCCTCATCTCAATAGACTATCATTAGGGTCAGCAATGTATATTAAAAATAGAGTTGCCGCAAACAGTGCAGCAGCTGGAGTTTGCAGGCTGCCTTCCCTTTCCTCAGAAAGCTTCCTCCTCCGTGTGAGCCTGGATATGTTCACTAGATTCATCTGGAAGGAAGCAGCTGGAAATAGTTAGGAAAGAAAATGCCTGCAGCCCTCAGGAAATGCACATTGCTTCACAAATGTCTGGACCATGAAGCTGTCTTCAAGCGAGGCTGTTACTGAGAAAATATTTCCTAAATATACATGCATAACGATCAGGCCCAGGGAGAGGGGTGTTCCCTATACCCTGGGGGTGAGGGTGGGAACTCGCCCCAGGCCAGGACAGATAAACATGAAGAGGAAAGCCAAGAGAGTAGCCAAAGCTCCAGGGGGAAAAAAAAACTGGTTTAGAGCTGTCTTGCTCTTCCTCTCGTCTCTCTAACCTTCCTGAGTTCTGCTCTCAGGCAAATAAATGCCTCTGTATTGGGTGAGGCCACAATGGCAGCACTTTCCTGGCAGTAACTGTGTCAAGTGCCTCCTTGGATCTCTGGGTGCTTAGAAAGGAATATCCATATCTCTCCTTCACTATGTATTTGTTGAAGGAAGGAAGTTAGTTGATGGTAACTTCATTTTCAGGCCCTTAACCTTGGAGGCTTCCTGTACATCTCTCTCTCTCTCACAGAGAGATTCCTGTTCCATGAAGCAGGAAAACCATCGAGCTTTACCAACAAAATATAACTCTAACCTGACCACTTCTTGACACTTCCTTTGCTACCCTGCTGCTTAGAGCCACCATCATCTCTTGTCTGTCTTGTTATAACAGCACCTGCTAAGGTCTTCCTGAGTCTACACTTCCTCCGAGTCTCAACACGGAAGCCAAGAGTGATCCTTTTAAAACATAAGTCAAAGTATTCTACCATTCTGCTCAAACCCTTCAGTGGCACCCTTTTACTGAGAGTAATAGCTAATGTCCTTAAAATAGGGTACTTAAGGCTACGAAAATGATGCTTAAGTATCTGGGTCCAAGATTTCCCTATAATTGCCTCAGTTTGTCAACCTGACAAAATCCCATTCCTATGCCATTGATAACCTGGCTGAGATCATTAATAATCCTACCATTTACTGAGTACTTTCTGTGTGCCAGGCATTGGGTTAAGGTTTCTACCTTCTTTTTTGTTTTGTTTTGTTTTGTTTTGTTTTCTTTTGTGGTACGCGGGCCTCTCACTGTTGTGGCCTCTCCCGTTGCGGAGCACAGGCTCCGGACGCGCAGGCTCAGCGGCCATGGCTCACGGGCCCAGCTGCTCCGCGGCATTTGGGATCTTCCCGGACCGGGGAACGAACCCGTGTCCCCTGCATCGGCAGGCGGACTCTCAACCACTGAGTCACGAGGGAAGCCCTTCTACCTCTCTCAAGCTACCAACCTCTTTATAAATGGGAGGCATTTAGGACCTGGAAGGTCCTAAATGGAAGGAAGGTCAGGACTTTCTGCCAATGTAGGTGTGGCAGGTGTTAAGTTTCTACTTCTATCAATTATAAAAGAACTGGTCAGATGTATAGTAGAAAGAACATGAGCCTTGTGTTCAAATCCTGGCTCCACCAACTCGGGGCTGGAACAACCTTGGACAACTCATTTAATTTCCCTGTTTGTTTGTTTGTTTGTTTAAGGCATAAGAAGCCCACCACAATGCCTGGCACAGTTCTTGATACTTGATAAACGTTCTCTTCCTTGTCCTCTGTTTGCCCGCCCTGAGCAAAATTCAGAAGTAAGCTGAGTTTGTTTAGTAAGATTCTCTCAACTCTATCCACAAAGGGACCT
The DNA here is from genome assembly GCF_964374135.1 of Grampus griseus. Taxonomy (NCBI): domain Eukaryota; kingdom Metazoa; phylum Chordata; class Mammalia; order Artiodactyla; family Delphinidae; genus Grampus; species Grampus griseus. Next base: position 129,773,404 of record NC_139017.1, read on the forward strand.
GACCTCAGGATAACCATGGGTCAGTTTATTTTAAAGGAATTAGGAATAGTTGCACTTTAAAAGGTGAGGATTGGGCTTCCCTGGTGGCGCAGTGGTTGAGAGTCCGCCTGCCGATGCAGGGGACACAGGTTCGTGCCCCGGTCTGGGAAGATCCCACATGCCGCGGAGCGGCTGGGCCTGTGAGCCACGGCCGCTGAGCCTGCGCGTCCGGAGCCTGTGCTCCGCAACAGGAGAGGCCACAACAGTGAGAGGCCCGCGTACTGCAAAAAAAAAAAAAAAAAAAAGGTGAGGATTGTGCTTTCCATCAAGGAATGAATCCCTCAGTGGGGATCAGATGGCCTTCCCAAGGCCCCTCAAATTCATGCCATGTGGGCAACTGTCAGTATCCTCTTTGGGTTCCACAGGGTGATGCTGGCCTGCCTGCACACTCCTTCCACGTAGCTATTCCCCTAGGACTCACCCAGTGAGTAGTACACCATGGTCCTGCACTACCCATCTCACTAAAGCTCAAAATTTCTTATTGATCTCTCTTTCCACAGCCACCAGTTCAACAAACATCAGGAAAGCTTCGGTGGAAGTCTAGAGACCATCTCCAAAATTCCATTTATTTACTCACAGCTTCGTTTATCTGACAAACGTGTTGAGCGGTCACTGTGTGCTAGGTTCTGGGGATACAGGATGAGTAAGATCAAGTCCTAGCCTTTGGGAAGGTGTCCATCTAAAGTCAGGTTTCCCTGAGTATAGTGTGTGTACCTTCTACAGGGAGATAATTTTAGGTTGTACAGCAATAGTTTTTTTTATATAAGAGATACACAAACATCGAGAATTCAAAGTGGTTCACCCTGAGCCTGGGAGTGTACTCAGGCAAACAAGCCCAGTGGTGGGAGTGGGGAGGGGAGTCATCATTGTTGGGAGGCAGATGGAAATGGGGAGTCCAAGCTTCTCCAGGAGCTGCAGTTTGAAAGAAGAGTATGATTCTTCCAGGTAGAAATGATAGAAGAGGTACCCTGCTAAATGGGTGACCAGGCTGACACTCTTAAGACAGTAAATTGTTTATTCGAGGTCAACAGCTAATAGAGGGATTTGAACCCAGAATGGCCACAGTCTCAAGAAGTATGGAGTAGTGGTTAGGAGTGTGGGCTTTGGAGTTGGACAGAATACGAGGGAGGGCCAAGTCTCAGCTCTACTGTTTATTACCTGTGGGACTTTTGACAAGTCGCTCAGTTTCCTTGGGTCTGAAATGGGAACAATCATAATTCCTCCCTCCTGACATTTCTGTTGTGAGCATTACATGCAATAATGCAGCATTATCCTCATGCGGCAAATAGTAAGTGTTCAATAAATGACAAGGGTCGTTCTTATTAACATGAGGCAGTTACTTATCCCTCTGTAGCCTGTCTCCTGCAGAGTGAACTACTTTGCCTGCCTTTGGTGCATTGCAATGCCTGGCAGATAAAAAGATGCAATAAACATTAGCTGATTTGTTGAATGAAGAAGTGAATGAACGTATAAATACCTGTTTACATACTATATTAACTAGATAGTGCAAATATTCCCCTTTCCTTTGTAATATTTGAGAATAGAATCTAAAAATAGAAAATAGATGCATTTCAAACCTTATATGTTGTGATAATGTGTGCAAAAAATTTCCAAGACTCAATTTTTCTAAAAACTTAAAAATTGTCTCTGGCAAAACCACAGGAACAGTGAAATGATCAATGTTTGCCAGGGATTTGAGGTTAGGAGCAGATGGGGAGGAATGAATAGGCAGAGTTCAGAACATTTTTAGGGCAATGAAACTATTCTGTATGATACTGTAATGGTGGATACAGGACATTACACATTTGTCAAAACTCATAGAATGTACAATGCAAATCCTAATGTAAGCTGTGAACTTTAGTTAGTAATAATGCATCTATATTGGTTCTTCCATTATAACAAATATACCACATTAATGGTAGATGTTAATAATAAGAGAAACTTGGGGAGGGGGAGTAATATGTAAACTCTGTACTTTCTGTACAACTTTTCTGTAAACTTAAAACTGTTCTAAAAAATAAAGTGTATTAAAAAAAAATGCTCTAGGGACCAGGAGAGATCAAACTGGAAGACTCTTCTTTGACTCCACTGAGGCCCAGAGAGGGAATCCGGGTTCAGGATAGCTCAGAAGTGAAAGAGGAGAGTTTTTGCTCACGCTGTGGTCTATAATAGAAACTCACTCATGAAATAAGAGCAGCAACAAAAAGATGTGTGCACACACCTGAGACATGAGTCAAGAATGCTGTGCTTAATGTACTGGAGAAATCGTTCAAGGACAAGCCACCCTCACGTGAAGGTAATGCCCGCCATTACTCCAAGGTCAGCAAGACCCTGTGATGGAGCCTTTCCTACAGGTGTGGGCAGAGGTGAATGCCTGGGAATGATTGGTTCCAAGTCTTCAGGGGTCTGAATCAGAGCAAGGCCCTCCTCCCTCTACCGGAAGGCTCCCATCTTTTGGAATGGAAGCTCCTTGAAGGTAGGCAGTGGACTGCTTTCCTATCAGATGTGTTTGAAGCCCTCAGTTGGGTTGGATCATCATTCATAATCACGTAGCCAGAACTGAGCCTTCCTGCCCCTTCTGCCCTCTCAATTCAGTCTTTCTTCTCCTTTTCTTGCTAGGCATGTCACTTCTTTAGATACATAGGCACCCTCTCTTTTCCTCTCGGCGCCTACCTATTCATTGGTATAGTCATCCTTTTTTCCCCACGTTTTTCCTTTTTAATTAAAGTATACTTACATTATAGTGAAATGCATATCTCTTAATTGCACAGTTTGGTCAGTTTTGAAAAACTGCATATGTTCTTACACAACCCCAGACCCCTACGAAGACGCAGAACCTTTCCATCACCCCAGAAAGTTCCCTTGTGCTCCTGTCCCAATCAATCCCCCTTCTATTCCAGAAAAAAAACCACGATTCTTATTTCTCTCAACATATATTAATTTTGCCTTCTCAACTTTGTATACCCACTAGGAAAACTCCTTATCCCTCCCTCAAAGCCAAGCCAGATATTACCACCAGAATGTGTTACTTCCCTCTCTGGGTTCCCTCAGTAATTTGAAAATGTTTCTTATGTGTCTCTCTCTCCCATTAGACAATGCACTTGTGAGGGATCATATCATCATATCTTATTCATTTTTTATAATCAGTGCCTATAATACAGTGGATAGTCAATAAATGTTCGTTAAATGAAAGAATGATGAACACCTGCCAGAAGAACATCTTCCTTTGTCTTCATCTTGGTTAAATCCCTAATTCCCACATTATTTGTTTTTTGTTGTTTTTGCATTTTTTTATTATTGTAAAACCAATACAAGCTCACACAGAAGGGTGTAAAGTGCCTAGTGGAAGCATTATTCCCTAGATTAACCACTATTAGTAGTTCCTTGTGTATACGTCCAGAAATGCCTATGTGTTTCTTTTTTTACAAAAGTGTGTTTACACTCTACACACCTTCTTAAAACTTACTTTTTTTACATAAAAATATGTAACAGCAGTAATAATATTTAGAACTAAAACATAGTATCTACTATGTGCCAGCTAGCCTAAGCATTTTATATATAGTAACATTTATTTTTCATAATAGTCCTTTGAGGTAGGAACAATTATTATAGTTTTTGATGTTTAATTATTAATTTTTATTGTTATTTACTATTAAAGTTTATTATTATTTAATTATTATTATTATTTACTATTAAAGTTTATTATTTTATATATAAGGAAGCTGAGACACAGATTAAGTAACTTGCTGAAGGTCACACATCCTGGAAATTATTTCATATTTTTACATATATATCTACCTTTTTGGGTTTTTTGATAGCTACAAAGTATTCCAATTTATGGCCGTACCATGACATTTAACCAGTCCCTTCGTATGGTCATTTACGCATTTCCAATTTTTTGCAATTACAAGGTAGGTTGCAATGAATTCCTTTATACATATATTGTTGCTTTCTTGTCGGAATGTATCCATCCTGGCATTGAGCTAGGTCAAAGTGTGAACATTTCACACCTTGACAGTTACTGCTAAATTCCCATCTCAAAAGACTACACTGATTCTCATCCATACATTGCCTGGGAATGCCTGTTTCCCCACACTCTAATTCCACTATCATTAAACTTTAAAAGTTTTACCTCTCTGATAACTATGCTATATCTTTGTTGTTTTGATCTGCATTTTATAAAACAGAAGTGAGGTTGACTATCTTTTCCATACATTTGTGATCATTTAGATTTTTCTATGTTGTTTGTGTTTCTATTCCCCCCCCCCTTTTTTCTATTGAGTTATTAACCTTCTCATTGATTTATACAGACTCTTTGTATATTGACCCATTAGCCCTTTGTCTATCACATATGAAGCAAATATTTTCCCCCAGGATATCACTGTTCATGGTATTTTTTTATGATAAAAAGTTCTTAATCAATTTATCTTTTAAGACTTTTGACCTTGACTCCCATGGAAATTCCATTGTAAAATTCTAGCCCCCTTTTATTGCCTTTTCCTCTTTAGCCAGAGAACTTCTGACATTGACACGACATAACTTTTCACAACGAGTCTACCTTGTAACTGAAACCAGCAACCAAAGGAAATTAATCATTTGGAAACAAGGCCATGGGGCTTCATTGGATGTTTCATAAGGTGATAACCATTGACTGGCTTTGGTACCAGTTCAGCAGGTGTCTCATATTGATAGATAAATCCCTTCCCCTAGCAGATGGTGTCAGGATGGAAATTTCTGTAGTACGGGACAAGTTAAGGAAGTACATAAATAACACTGCTTTTGATTCCCAACTTCTTCTGAGTTTCAACATATGGATGGTTTAAGCAGTTGCGGCCGTGTCAATACACTGGCAGGGAGTGATGGATTTTGCCAGCGTCAACTTCAGGCAGCAAGCAAGATGAATAAAAACATTCCACCAGGGCACTGAGGGACAGTCAGGACCCTCAGGCCCTCCGAGAGGTTTTCACGGATCCAAATTCTAGAAATTTTGATATAGAAGACCTAATTTCATGCTTTGCAGAGGGGGCAGAATGCAGGAAGGAATTTAATGATTGATAAGTGCCTCCAGTTTTCAACTCTCATCAAAATAATCCCTGCACAGGTTTATGTAGCACTTTGTTCTGCCTAAAGGACAAAGTGAAGGTCATAGAGAATTTCTTGGGGACTTTTACCTGTGATTCCGAAGTGTCTCCTCTGGGATCTATTTTCCTATCCATTCAGGATGGGCCCTTCTTTTCAACTGTTCAGGATTTTTTAAACTCTTCTCTCCCCCTCTCAGGAGGTGAATGGTGTGCGAAGTGAGAGGGTGATAAAATGTTAGCCATTTCCCACTTGTCAGGCCTCTCTGTAGTAAGCCTGTTCCCTTCCTCTTTTTCTTACTTTCCTTCCACAAGGGGTCATTCTAGAGAGAGAGTGAAGGATGAATTATTTTATTATCTTATTTTTTATTTTTAGAAATGCTATTATAACCTTCATCAACAAGAATCGTTAGTAAATATTGGAAGCATGTTTCCATCCCTGTTATTGAAAACAGTAGTAGAGTATTACAAGGCTTTTGGAAGACAGGTAGTGGGAAGACCTGGAAAGAGGAGCTATTTACTGCCTCCACCCCCCAGAAACATCAACTATTTAACCTACCTTGAGATTCTTAAACAAAAGGCTAATGTAAAAGAGAAGTGCCAATCTTACCACCTTCCAAGAAGAAAGGTATATTTAATGTATTTTAAAGTACATAAACTCGATACTGAAATGACTCAAGTAAAATGACACTGGGTATTTTTGTAAGTCATGAAACTAAGAATTTCTGTGAATAATGCTGCTTATGCAGAAAAGGAACCATAAGACTTTGATTTATAAAAATATCCAGTTTCACAAAAATAACCTTTTAAACTTTTAAAACCTTTTAAATCAGTTCAAGAAAAAGAAACCTTTGACCCATAAACACCAGATCCAATTTGACAGATATTCCTAACTGACAGTATTAAGCTTAAAAATAAAAACATATTCTACCATATTAACTAAAAAAGTAATCATATAATTAATAGGTGAAAAACAGAGAGAAAGATTGCTGGAGATTAAGATTAAGCCCTGCAGAAGCGAATGTTCTAACTAGAAATTGGTTTAATTAATAGCACATTTTACATAATGATTACAGTGTAATTGCGCTGACTAGCAGAGTGTCATTAAATATATCCATGCTCCTTTACAACACCCTAAGGCTAAAAATAATGAGTTACATTGAAAATCACTGTGCAACAGGTTCATAAATAACATTTAAGCCTATACAAGGCGAATACTTATAAATAATAAATATTTGCCTTTTGTAATTGAAGAAAAAATGACAGCCTTCTTTTTCTACTACCATGTAGATTGCCATGTTATAATGCTGAAAAGATTTTTCCCCTTGCTTTCTCTAGAAGGTGTTGAATAATTTATTCAAATGCTAATATTCCACATAGTCTGACTTTGAGGAACAAATATTCCTACATAAAGAATAAATGCCAAGATGCTTATTACCCCTCTTGCTTTACTTTACACTATGAATCCCCCGCAAACTACCACAGTCTATTACACCTGTCAAAGGAAGTTAGTGGCCAAATTTTCTGGCAGAGGAGAGCATTTTTCTTTATTTAAAAATTACCCCTTCTCCCCAAATGTTCCTCATGCTCAGGGTTGTTATGAAGCAGCAGCTGCTCTGTGACTTCAGAAAAGAAGCCAGGCGCCCAATAACTTCTTTTTTTTCTTGGTTGGGGGGCGGGGGTTGAGTACACGGGCCTCTCACTGCTGTGGCCTCTCCCATCGCGGAGCACAGGCTCCAGACGCTCAGGCTCAGCGGCCATGGCTCACGGGCCCAGCAGCTCCGCGGCATGTGGGATCTTCCCGGACCGGGGCACGAACCCGCATCCCCCGCATCGGCAGGCGGACCCCCAACCACTGCGCCACCTGAGAAGCCCCCAATAACTTCTTAATCTCTCCCGCTTCTCCTGAGAATCAATATCATCTGATAACAATGGCTGCGGTTCCTTATCCATGCACTTGACCCCGGCCCAGGCTCAGATCTGCAAAAGGTCCATGTTCATGAGCCTCACCTGCTTCGTCTCCTCAGCTCCGAAATGAAGTTGAGTTCCTCCAGTGCTTGGGAGATAGCAGAGAGCAAGGTAGCCTCCAAGAGGGCCTGAAAGCGCCCCAGAGCTTGACTTCCGCCAGTGGCTTCTCTCCAAGGATGGCAGGAAAGAGGGTGTCTCCAGGCTATAAGGAGAATATAATTTGGTGGGGATGATCCTACCTGGAAGGTGGATAGAGGCATCCTTAGCTCTTTAAAAATGGACACAAGAAGAAACTGCCTCCTTCTCCCACAGTTCAGTTTCCCAGTGAGTGTGAAGCAGGTCAGGCATCACATCTCCTGAAAACTCGAGAGGCCCCCAATGTGGGAGGCCTTCAAGGAAGTCACTATCCAGCCACTCCTTTCAGCTTAGGATGGCAGCTCCATCTTTTGTGGGGGTAGGCAGTGTTGCTTAGTGATGAAGAAAGGGCTTTGACATTGGCCAGAACTCGGTTCAAGTACTGGGTTCGCTATTTATTAGCTGTGTGACATTGGTTAAGTCACTTAACTTCTCTGAGCCTTAATTCCCTAATGTGTAAAGTATGATGACAATAGTCTCTGCCTCCTAAGATGGTTGTGAGGAGTAAGTGAAAAACAAATTTAAGGTTTGTAAACACTTAGCATACTGCCTCCCAGTTAGTAAAGCCAAATATATGGTAGTTATTGTTTATCTTATGATTAGAATGTTTTTTTCTCATACTTAGCCAAAATCCATCTCCTGACCACTTTCATCCATGGATCTAATTCTTTTGGACGGATGAAGGATTGCAGACCCAGAGCAGCCAGAAGGGACCCTTTCACAACACAAATCATATCTCTCCTCTGACTGAAGCTCATCATGAAGTCTTATAGGTCTTAGGGAGCCAAAGGGCCAGAAAGGCCTCTGCCTCTCCAGCCTCATCTCACACCACTCAAGCCCACGTGCTCTGTGCTCCAGGGGTCCTCCTTCTGTTCCCTGTGGCCTCAGGGTCTTTGCAAATGCCTTTGCCTGGAACTCTCTTCTACTTTTTCTCGTTAGCTTTTCAGACCTCAGCTTAAACAAGGCTTCATCAGATCTCTACCTGTCCCAGCTCCCTCTACTGTTCCTTCACAGGTTTTATTGGAGTGATTATTTGATAAATGACTATTTCCATTAGCAAACTACACCTTCTATAAAGGCAGGGACCATGGGTGTTTGAGGCTCATAATGGGCTTTGCAGGGTACCCGGCATATGGCCCTCAGCAAATATTTAGAGTGAAGGAAGGATGAAATGAACTAATACCTATTTCCACAGGAGAGTCCTTCACGTATTTGAAGAGAGTACTTATGCTTCTCTTCTTTGTGATTTAATTGTCACTAGATTAATGATCTCAGTGCCTCACCTACTCTTCATCATGTTGAGTTTTAGACCCCTCTACCGCCCTGTGCTCACACATGAGGGAGCTGAGTGCAATGAGGGGATTGCGTCCTGTGATCTGAGACACCGTATTTCTCCTAGTGTACCCAGAGGCCAAGTTAGCCTTAAATATGTGTGTAACACACACACACACACACACACACACACACATATTGTTCTTTTGTTTAAAAATAATGCAGATTTACTAAAGAAAATTTGGAAACTACAGAATAGAAAAGTGTAAAGAAAACAATTCTTAGACACACCTTGCAAAGTAAAACATAGCAATTTGTAATAATTCCAGTATTTTTTTCTGTGAATAAGTTTTTGTAGAGTTTGAGGAAGGATTATGTAGTGGAATTCTAGCTACACACACACACACACCTCTTGCTTTTTCACCAATATTAAATCATTAAAATATTTCTATATTATTATGTAACCTTTACAAACATCATTTTAAATGGTGCTATATTAGTTAGAAATGCTTTCTGCCGCTATCGAGGCTTAAACAAATGGGAAGTTATTTTTCTCACATAACAAGAAGTCTGAACATAGGCAGTAACTGACGCTGCTTCCAATAGCTTTTTTCTCATGGTTGTGTTGTGATTGCTGTAGCTCTCCTACCATCACATTTATGTGCAAGGCAGGAAGATGAGGGAAAGGATGTGCCATTTGCATCCTTCCCTTTTATCAGGAAAAGCCCAAGCCTTCCCAGCATCCTCAGCATACTTCCACTGATGAATCCTTGACCAGACTCTGTCTATGACCAATGTTAGGTCCAAAAGCATCTGGAAAAGTGAGTATGTAGTTTTTCCAGCTGATGAGGTTAAGGCAGGCAAGGGAAATTGGGTACCTTTCCCACATCCTATCAGGTTAATTCCATTCCATTTGATTCTCAGCTCTTTAAATACATATCCTGGGAACTTGTGTAAGGACCCTTTCCTCCTTTTGCTTCCTGGCTTATGAAGATCAACCAGATAAACAAGCAGTGATTCAAATCAGGAAGCTCACAGAGATGTTGTCAGTCATCACAGTGTTTACTGGGGTGTTGTTCCCTTTGGTGGGCAGAAGCCAAGGCTGATGAACGCCCTCCGACGCACAGGAAAGCTGCTCTGTGAAGACCTGCCCAAATGCCAATAGGGTCCTTATTGACTCCCATCCGTGGGCAATCATGGAAATTACTTCATCAGAAACAGTGAAGGAAGGAAGGAAAGAAGGAAGGAAGGAGGGGAGGGAGGGCAAGGAACACCGTGTCATGAAACACTACAAAGGACAGAAGACAGATGATACCTCTCAGTGATGGGGTACAACCCTACACGTACTACTTTCTTCTTCCTAGGCCATACTTTATATCATGTCAGTATATACAGATAAGATTATCTCAACTGCCCTCCTGGAGAAGTGTTTAAGAAAAATAATGGGAGTAGATCTTTACTCTTTCTCTCTTCCAAAGGCCTCCTCCTGGGGCTTTGGGACCTAATATTGTTTGCAATCTGTTCTTCCCTGGAGGAGGTTAGGGAAAATAGAAAGGCTCAAGACAGGTACTGCTCAGTGTTTAACGATGATAGGCAGAGATGGGAAAGCACAGATCAGCTCTTTCCTCTCGGCAGAGCCTGGGCTATTAGGAAAAGGGAATTTAGTGTTTGGTTTGCCCATTCTCTATTCCTCATCGAGGCTTTGGTCCCAAATTGCTAAACCTCCATTCAACAGTTACATTAAACATAACCAACTTTGTTGATATTATTTCACAGCCGAATAACTTGATATTCATACTCTTTGTGTTCAGTAAGTACAGAGCTCAGACACATTTTTAAGTCTCAGCTGGTGATGAATTCTGCTGAGCTACACTTGTGTTTCACAGGATTCTGCTCAGCTGAGACGGGTCACACTACTGCATGGTAAAAATAAGCTCGAGCCATCATTTTGATGGGCCCCTCATGGCAAGAAAGCATCCCTCTTCTCTTCCCTCGTCTTCTTAGTAGCAACTCCCATTTACCACTTGCACATCCTAACCTAAAGGAATCCTGGGCAGACAACAGTACTTCACAGTGATGACTCCAAGGTGTGACGAACACTAAACTTGGACTCCCAAGGCCTCAGTATTTTCCCCCTCTCTGCCTCTTCATGGACTGGTGACTATAAGTCACACGTTTGCTGCAAACAACACACTTAAGTATTGAACACATGCTGCAAACTGTCAGGGGCCAGTCGCTATTATTTACATTTTCACCTATATTGGAGTCCTATCCTCTAAACATGACGGGAAGTGCCTAATAAGTATTTGAACTGAATAATACATTCATGTGTTTATTTATTCATCAAACATGTAGTGGGTACCTTCTATGTATACCAAGCCCTGGGCTAAAAACTATGGGTGTAAAGAATGAAACTGTGTTCTAGTTTGAGAGATAAACAAATAAATAATTATAACACAGTGAGATCCGCAGTGTATAACAGAGACATATACGAGGTATTTGAGCATCTGACATTCTGCCCAGGTGAGCAAGGACCATTTCACTGAGGGGGCGACTGATAAGAGAAGGGGAACATCACAAATGCTAATGAGAATCGCGCACCGGTCACTCGCCAAGAACTTAATACACGTTCTTTCCTTTAATTGTCACAACTGCCCTCTGGAGTAAGTATTATTATACCTATTTTATAAGCGACAAAGTCAAGGTCTAACTGACACACATAAGGTCCCAAAGCTGGTAAGGAAGGAGCCTGGATTCCCAAGTCATCAGGAAGCTGGGCCCTCTGCACACTCATCTCACAGACAGAGGAAAAGCATGTTGGTCTTTCTGTACAACAAAAGTATCAAATTATCTGAAAACATCTTAGGTGACATTACTTACGTTACCAAAAGCTGTGCAAATTATCTCTTTAGAAAAACGAGATGTGGAGGTGATTGCAGGCATATGTGGATATCTCACCGAACCGCAAAGCAGGAACTGCAACTGGGTCTCCCAAGGGAGGGGAAGTAAGTACTGGAAGCTCCACAAACAAGGCAGAGCAGCCCCCTCCTCCCCTCTCTCAGGCTGCCTCCCACTGTCTCCGTTCTCCATTGCATTCGTTATTCTCTCTCTCCAGACCATCCCTTGCTTCTCCATGAACAAGGCAGGAGATGGCCACCACCCCCTTGTTACACCCAGTTCAAGCAACCCCAGGAGGCTGACTAGCATCTTTAAATCCCAATTCCGAATTCCCAGAAGAGGGAAAAAGACCGGCCCAGCTTGGTGTAACTGTGTCTGAAGTGTGGGCTGTGCGTAGTGACATCCTTCTCAAGAGAATAGCATGGATCGGGGTGGGGAGAGTAAACAAATCTGACCAATGTTACCTCTGCCAGGTGACCAAGGTCAACATCAAGTGATAAGTCATGCTGATGATATGTCCTCGATGTGATGTGATGCAAATGACACCTCACCTCTGTGGGCTTCTTCCCAAAACCGATAACCTCAGTCTAATCCTGAGAAACACATCAGACAAATTTCAACTACCTGACTAGTACTCCTCAAAAACTGTCAAGCTCATCAAAACCAGGAAAACCCAAGAAATTGTCACAGTCAAGAAAAAACTAAGGAAAGATGACCACTAAACATAATGTGGGATCCTGTGACAGAAAAAGTAAAGAAGTCTGAATAAATTATGGATTTTAGTCAATAATAATGTATCTATGTTGGTTCATTCATTGTAACAAATGTACCATAATGATGTAAGACGTTAATTACAGAGGAAACTGGATGCCAGGTACGTGGGAACTTTGCGCTACCTTTGCAATTCTTTTGTAAATCTAAAACTCTTCTAAAATAAAACATTTTTGAAAACACAGTATTGCATGCTTACTCTGTGCCAATCACCACAGTAGATGCTTTAGACACTGCAAAGACGAAAACCAAAAGTTCTTTTCAAATTATCCTGTCCCCTTACCTGCCTACCATAATATACATGGCAAGCCCTTTGAGAGAAGGGGAGACGCCAAAGACCCAGGGCAGTCCTGACACACAGTAGGCAGTCAAGAAATATTTGCTGATGCGAACTAACATTTATCATCCACAGAAGAGGCCCTGTTTTAACACTCAGAGATGCCACCTTGCCTGTCCCAGTGTGGGTCAATGGGAGTGCTGCCCTTGGACATGGATGGTTTTGGTTTGCTCACTCCCCAGCCACTGATGGATTTTCATTCCAATAATCCTTTAATCCCAGCCTGGAAGCTCTGAATGGGACCCAGACCTCGCCACTTTTTTTGTTTTTTAGTTTTGGCTGCATTGGGTCTTCACTGCTCCGCGTGGGCTTTCTCTAGCTGTGGTGAGCGGGGGCTACTCTTCATTGCAATGCACAGGCTTCTCATTGCGATGGCTTTTCCTGTTGCAGAGCACGGGCTCTAGGCGTGCGGGCTTCAGTAGTTGTGGCACAAGGGCTCAGTAGGTGTGCCTCGCGGGCTCTAGAGCGCAGGCTCAGTAGTTGTGGTGCACGGGCTTAGCTGCTCTGCAGCATGTGGGATCTTCCCGGACCAGGCATCGAACCCGTGTCCCCCTGCATTGGCAGGCGGATTCTTAACCACTGCGCCACCAGGGAAGTCCTTGCCAGATTTTTATGCCCTTTAGGGGACCTATCTTTGCTTCTCTCAGGACAATCTTACAAAACCTTGCAAAGGACAAGAGCCTCCTGTCATAATTAACCTTTGAAATGGGCACTAAAAATAATTTTGCATTCACTTTAATAGTGCAGGTTTTAAGGGGAAAGAAAAATAGGTGTGGCTTTTTAAAGCATATGCTTTTCCAAAGCAGTGGAGAGGGAGAGGAGGCCCAGAAGGAGTTTCTGGCCATGGAGCTGAGATTTGGATGTGTTAACACTTTCCCACCCCCTTGGTCCTTCCTCCTACTGTCTCCATTCAAAGTCATTTTAATCTTATGAACTGACTATTAGCTGATGAACTAATTCCTCCAGGGAAAATGCCATTAATTCATCAGGCTCCTTCACTCCATTTTTTAAAAACTGCCCGTGAACATCTTTTGTTTTAATAAATGACTGAATTCTTGTGCTGTGGTTTGCAGAGTCTTAATGAACTTGGGAACGTAAAATCCTCCCTGTGGTTTATTTTCAGCCCCGTCACATAGGAAACCATACTGCACTTCACAGTCAGGCTAGAGTTTTCTCACAAAAAGGGACCAAGCTAAGTGCTACTGACGCTGGACATTCATATCACCACTGGGTGAGCTTTTCTACCCTAAAACCTGAAGCAGCCTTCTCCACTACCTGCACACCTGCAAGATAGGATAATAAGCAGCCCCTCTTCTTCAACAACCCAATCATGTAATTTGGAAACTTGAGGCTGAACGATTCCATGCTCAGTCCATTGCAGCATTTCCGGTGCCCTATGCCCTAGTTTTCACTCTTGTTATATAAGCACACATGTCAGTGTGTCTCTAGCTACCAGCTTCTATCAGAGTAATGATTTACTCCTCTTCACATCACCTGTGGTACTAGCCCACGCAGAGTGTACCCTTACTAAACAGAGAGGCAAAGATACAGAGGCCCTTCGCACACACCGTTTGAGACAAAGTCACTGCTACAGACACGGATGGTGCTTGATACTTAGACAGGCAGCGAATGGGGATTAAAAAAGAATTATCTCCCTGGTATGCTCACTCTGACTGGCCAACGATATAATTTCCAGTCTCATGTCTCTATTTCAGACCACATATGGCAGTAATATTGGCTCTTCCCCACCTCAGCCTAACCAAGACTAAACAGGTTGATGAATGTCATGCATCTTATCATCATACATGCATATTTTTAAATATAATTCACTTTTGATCTGCACCCTTGTGCAGTGGTGAATGAAAACAGTTAAGATTTCTTCCACTGTCTGCCTTTAAATGTATTAAACAGCCCTGCTGTCAATAGATTATATTCTTGTACAATGATAATAGCCCCCAAAACTAAGAGGCCTTGTCAGGAATTGCAGTTGTCACAGTTTGATGGGAATGATTTTACTTGGGGTTCGTCTGCCTCACAATCATCTCATAATCTGGATATACATCACAGCATGACATGTAAATTTCCTGCTACTCTGCTTTCATTTCCAGAGGCAGCAATCAAATGAAAACCACTCAACCTCACCCAAATGTATAAATAATTTTCATTCAAACATATTAACAGTCAAAATATGAGAATTTATCACAGAGTGCTAGGCCTTTTAAGAAGCAATAAAGACTTTACTTTTTTAAGCATATTTCTCTTTAGAAAAGTAATACAAATAGTAACTCGCAATTTAAAAATCACATTTGAAAGTCCACATAGAAACCACCTAATCTGCAAACTTAAGGGATGTAGGTGCTTCGCCATAGATTTAGTGCTTGGAGGAAAAGGGATGAGGGAAATATTGTGTAATAGAATTGCACGTGGATTAATAATCACCGACATGGAAATACCAATGTCTAAAAATGCTGATTTATTTCATTTTTACTAAACATACCTTTTGTGCTGCACAATCTATAGTAGATTACTTTCTCTAAAATATAAACACTTGATCCAGCAGTGATTTGGATAGTAATATAACAAATGATACTTTTTTCTGATAAACATCAGATTTTAATTGAAAGCAATCTCCTTGGGAAAAAAAGCCCATCAAATTCCAACCACACTAACTGTCAGTTACCAAGGAAGGGAGGGAGGGACATATTTACAATTGAACAAGAAAAATATTTGTCATCAGTGCTCAGTTATGAAGTCAAATGAGAGCAAGTGCTCGTTCACCTTGGCCTGGTTCAAGGTGAGTCTGGGGATGGCCATGGGAGCTGTACTTGAGGGAGAGGACAAGAGCTGCAAAGTACTCACCACCGGACCTGGGAACTTGCCACTCTTGCTTGTAAAGCTCCCCTGGGAAGGTGCTTCGAGACTAAGCCTTTAGATGTGGACTTGTGCTCAGCCAGATGGAGGTGCTAAAAGACATCATTTGACCAATAAGGCATCATGTTGACAAGAGTTCATTAGATATGGAACAAAACCCTAAAAGGACTCTAATACCCTGACGCACTTAAGTCAATAATCAATCCACCCATATTTCCAAAAAATACCTTCCATAGTTTAGAGAGGACACTTGGTCTCTGGGGAAGAGGCTAAGTTAAAGGTTTCTATCACATCCTCAAGGCCAGTTGAGAAGTGAGGGTGGCTGGAAAGTGTAGACTAGGAAGGTACGTTGGGATGGGGAGCAATCTGCTTGTAGCATTAGTGCTAGCACCTAAAAAGTTTGCAGCCTCACTTAAAACTTTTATACCCTTTTCTTCTCCCCCTCCTTCCCCCCCACCATGTGCAAAAACTGCTAAGATGACAGTTTTTTCCATTTCCCCAGTAAGTGTGTCTGCAGAAGTACCATAACCCAGGGTACAGCAAGCTAAGCCATTTGAAATAAAACTTTGCAGTACTAATGTTTTTGTAACTGCTTTCATATTGTAATGATATTTTTCCAAGCACCGGTTTTATATGATCTTAAATACCTTTTTGGGAAAGTCCAGTGAGCTGACTCTAATAAAATCATGCTATTGAAAAAAGGTTTAAGTAGAATGTTCAGAATTACAAAACTGCATGCAAGAATACCAGCTAGTGCTGCAATAAAAAGCTGAAAATGAGTATTCTTGCAATATATTTTAAAGAAGTAGTATACTCTTTTTGTCCATTTTTTTTCATTGAATCTTTCATAACAGAATGCCTCCATGTCGTGAAAGGAGGGGAATGCGTACCAAATGAACAAACTGCGGGAAAAACTGCATTTAAGGGGAGAAAAGAATCTTGACTTTTTGGGGGAGTATAGAATATATTTCATTTCATTTTCAATAACTGTTGGAAGATAATAGGAAATGTAATTTCTTTCCATTTGCTGGGCCAAAATACTTAAATTACATCATACGTATCCTGTCATATTTTTCCCCCAACATATTCAGGACCTGTTAATGGATTTCATATTCCTTATGTCTGCACTAAGGGATGGGTCTGCTTTAAAAGGCAGAGATATCCAGCAGTGGGGATCTCAGGGAAACTGTAGGATGAGGCCATGAGTGGAAGACAGAGGCAATTGAATATCTGACTTTCTTCTAGTGAAGTAGAAGGAAGGAGCTCATGAAGGATAGAGGTAAGTGTATCCTCCTAATTACTCGTGAAATCATAGGTCCAAAATAGTCACGAGCCCCTTCCGCAGCCCTTCCACCCCACAGGATAGTCTCACAAAAATGAGACATTAAAAGAGCAATGGATGGTAAATGTCCCCTGTGGTCACATTGATACCTGCCATTTGAGAGTCTACTGTGTTCTGGGCACTGAATCAAGCACTGGGCTTCAGGTTCTACGAGGAAAAATATTTATGTAAATCAAAATTAGCTTGTAGATCCAAATTCACTTCTCTCACCTCCAAGTAAAACAAAAGCAAGCATTCTAATCCTATGGAGAGAAAATGGGACAAAGAAAACGTGGCGTAGCATGATGGGCAAGATCTAGAATATCATGGACACTGTTGGTGGCCACACAGCATTCCTCCTCCCCTTCCATCTTCCTTCCCAGCAGAACCTGATTTTGTTCAGGAATCCATGTCTCTACACACAGCCACGCACCTCGGGAGAATCTGACCCATTTGCTTCTAAGATGCAGATTGACTGGTCATGGGCAACTGTGTTCCCTTTGTCATTGTTGAGTTGAAGAAAGGGCATGGGACTCTGACCAGTGATGTGGGAGAGGAAATCAGCTGAGGCTCCTTTAGAGAAGAGCCTTCTTGCCAACCAAAGAAGTGGGCTCTCTTTTATCCTCTGGAGGTTTTGTTGTCTGGATGCGACTCCTGAAAGGGTAGCAGCCACCTGCTAGGAAACTCTGCCACCTTGCCTAAGATAAACTAATACCCATGATAACAGAAACAATGCCGTATTAGTGTCATAGGTCTGCTGTAACAAAGTACCATAAACTGGGGGTATTAGTTGTTTTAAAACAGCAATTTATTGTCTCAGTTCTGGAGGCTAGAAGTCCAAAATCAAGGTGTCAGCAGGGCCATGTTCCCTCTGATGGCTCTAGGGGAGAATACTTCCTTGCCTCTTCCAGTGTCTGCCCACAATCCTTGGTGTTCCTTGGCTTGTTAGACACACCACTCCAGTCACTTGGCCATCTTCTCCCTGAGTTTCTTCACATTGTCCTCCCTCTGTGTCCAAATCTCCTCTTTTTATAAGAACAGTCATATTGGAGGAGAGTCCACTCTAATGACCTCATTTTAACTTGATTACCTCTGTAATTACCCTATTCACAAATAAGGTCACATTCTGATACTTGGGGTTAAGACTTCAACATATCTTTTTTGGAGGAAGGGGCTCAATTCAACCCATACATCATACATTGCCTAACTGTGGGCAGATACTAAGGTTGAATAGACCTTGATGACATCATAGAGCCTCTGAATCAGCCCACCCTGGAACCTGTCCCACCTCAGGACTTGCTGGTAAGTGAGGTACACATGCGACCCCTTTCTGCATTGCTCAGGTTGTCCTGTATTGAGGTTTGTTACGCGTAGCTGAGCCCACATTTGTTGATGCAACAGATATTGGATAAAAACAGACCTGATTCCACCATTTAATAGCTGTGTGTCCTTGGGAAAAAAATCACTTGCACTTTCTGAGAATACTTTATCTCTACACTGAGTCAAATATTACCCCAGAGTTGCCACAAAGATTGATGAGATTGATATCAACGGCATTATCCTGAAAAGGCGCTCAGTAGATTGTTTACATGCTCTTTTTACAAACTATCCATGTGACTCTGGAAGAATAAAAACAGTACCATATAGTCTAGTCTTAAAGGGACTAATGAGAACCACTAGTTCTTGATGGTTGTTAGATTTGCAGAAACTAATGCAACATTGTAAATCAATGATAAAAATGAAAACCAAACAAGCAAACAAAATAAATCATTTGCCTGTATTCATCACTTAGACATTCTGCACCTGTCTCGCTTCTTTTAGGCCTTTGTGACAGCCGCCATTTATGAGAAGCAGTGACCTTAAAGGTTAAAAGCATGAGCTCTTGAGTCAGACCACATGGATTCAAATCTCAGTTCTGCCACTTTCTATGTGTGACCTTGGGCAAATTACTTAACCTCTTGGTACTTGGCTCCTTCATCTCTACAAAAGGGGAATGAAGATGATGATAGTTTCTCACAGTATTCTTAAGAGGAATAAGGTGAAAAGGCATAAGGTGATTAGTACAGGGTCTGGCACACGGTAGGCAAGTTAAACATACACTCTTTCCTCCTTTTGAGCTCCATTATTGTCTGCCATCATCTTAGTATCCTACACCAGTGGTTTTCACACTTCAGTGTTGGTGTAAGAAACAAATGTGATGCTTGTTATAAATATAGACTTCAAGCACTACCCCTCCCCAATCCAGAGATTCAGATCCAGTAGTTCTGAGATGCACTTTTAACAAACATTCCGGGTGAAATTGATGCAGATGGCCCCTTATCACACATTGAGAAACTATCTACTTTTTCTGATTGGAAGTCAGGAGACTTAGAAGGAGGTGGTCATCTTGGAGACTGGTACTTCTTTTATCCTCCCTAATAGTCTGAAGGGAGGATAAGAAGCATCTGGAAGGTAGAGGCATCATTATCTCTCTGTCCCTTCCCCTCACACAGGAGCTTGTCCACAGTGACTCAACTCAATTTAAAGTAACCTCAGATGGTATAGAAACAGAAGTGGTCAGGGAGGGATAGGAGGATGGGGATCTAGGTAGAAAGAAAACAGGCTCTGCTAACTACTTAGTGATTCCAAGAGATTCTATTGGGACAGCTGTCCTGAGTCAGCCCCAGAACCAGTTTTGGTTTCTGTGAGCCCCACGAACAGTGTGATCCTGGATAGCAGAGTCACTAGAAAGCTCTGGGATTCCAAGCTGGCTTCAGTTTTCAGACTACCAGCCTGGGACACAGCCCTCCGAGCCCAAAGCAGACCTTCAGACCAGGTGCAGGAGGACAAAGGAACAAAACTGCACAACAAGAAGCTGAATTTGGACTTATTACTGGGTCACTCAACCAACTAAGCTTAGATTTCTTAGGGACAGCTTCAACAAAGGACATTTATAGGGTTGTTTTGTTAACTAATTAATGTTAATACATGTAGCATTATGTAGCTATTTATTGAATGACTGTATTGGCCACGTGATTTTCATGAATTATGTCATTAAATTCTCAAGAATTCATTCAACTAATATTTGTTGAGCATCTACTATGTGTTATCAAATAAAAGTGAATATATTTATCAATATGTAATACATATACTACATCTATCTCATATATGACTGTGTAGCGAGAAATTTCCTAGAGAGACTGGGAGGCTGATAAGTATAAAACATTGGTACAGTGTCTGACACATAGCATGCACTTAATTAATGTAAGCCATTATTATTATTGTCGTTGTTAATTATTACAGAGGATACATACTAACAGTGGTTCTTCCTGGATGGTTTCTTTCTGGAAACGTTCTGTGTGAACGTTTCTTCCTTTTGCTTATTTGCATTTACTAGATGTTCTACACTAAGCATGCAATGCTATTGTAATCAGAAATGGAAGTTATTTACTTTAAAAGTTGATATTTCCTCTCTGAATCCACAAATGAAGACCACACTGTCTTTGACAGTACCACCTATTGGCTCCAACAGAGTATGACTGAAGAAGATCCTTTTTCCCCACCCACTACTTTATATCAGGATTCATAGAAGGAGTGAATGTGGTATGTTCCAGCATTCACACAGTATCCTGCACATTTGACCAATGACTGGCAAGCTTCTTTTCTGTGCCCTTATTGGCCTTTAGAACTCTATTTTTTCATGATGAGATGATTTATTTCTTCTGGGGCTTTGATTTTGATACTTCTCACAAAAATACAACTTAGGAATCCAGTGAGACCCCTAACACACACACAACACACACAAAATGTAAATCTTCTATTTTATTTTTATTTATTTATGTATGTATTTTTGCAGTACGCGGGCCTCTCACTGTTGTGGCCTCTCCCGTTGCGGAGCACAGGCTCTGGACGCGCAGGCTCAGCGGCCATGGCTCACGGGCCCAGCCGCTCCGCGGCATGTGGGATCTTCCCAGACCGGGGCACGAACCCGTGTCCCCTGCATCGGCAGGCGGACTCTCAACCACTGCGCCACCAGGGAAGCCCTGGCTTATATTTTAAAATATCATTTAGCTGCTAAGTAGATGTTAGGTTGTAGGAGGACAAGAGTAAAAACAAGGAAACCATGAAACAACAATCAAGTGAATGAATGTCCGTGGAACAACTGAATGTATGGCTAAGATGTCAAAGTAGAACAGAAGCGTAGTGTTCAATTACATCCACAAGTGACAAAGAAAGTCTCCTCATTGGAGGTGCGGCCTAAACAGGCGTCTGCTTTTATTTTCAGGTTTGAATTTTTTTGGCAAGGAGTGTTCTTCCATTAGGAGACCCATCATATCAATGTCTCTCTTCTGTGATGTTAGCAGCTTAATAAATGCCCAAATCCATTCATTCATTAGTGGTTGCAAAATGGTGATATGCTCATTCTATCTTTTCATTTATATTTTTTAGCTGGATTATGTTTATAAAAAGAACCTTTTCTTCATCTTCTGTTTGATTACCCAGTGGTGTAATTCACATAGAAAACGCAAGACAAATGCTTGATTTTTTTCCCCTCTATTTTCAGTTTTCAGAATAATGAGTTGGTTGACTAGCGTCTCTCCATGGTGATCAATTGCTTGCTTGCTTTCTCCCTTTTTCTTTCTTTCTCCCCTGCCTCCCTCTTCTCTTTCTTACTCACTCTTTCTCTCTCTTCTCTCTCTTT
Organism: Grampus griseus; assembly: GCF_964374135.1. Taxonomy (NCBI): domain Eukaryota; kingdom Metazoa; phylum Chordata; class Mammalia; order Artiodactyla; family Delphinidae; genus Grampus; species Grampus griseus. Next base: position 129,794,775 of record NC_139017.1, read on the forward strand.
TTCTTACCTTCTCTCTCCCTTCCTCCCTCTCTTTCTTTCTGACGTTCTCTTTCTATTTCCCTTGTTCTTTCTTTTTCTTTCTTATTATCACTATGAACTTAATGATTTTTAAATATATCTGATGGTTTCAATCAATGAAGTTATTACCTGTATGGATGCTTAAATTGTCTCATCTTTACCCAGGAGCCTCTTCAAATTGGCTCCTGAGCCCTTTCGATGGAACCCTAGTAGTTTTTGACACCCTCCTCACTGCCTGATATAAGTTGTGACAAGCTCAGCATGTACTTTCCCTGTCCCCAACTTGGAGTCAGCCGTTTCTCTAAGAAGCCCTGGTTCCCTTTAGTGGGATATGGTATCTCAGCACTACAATTTGAGTACTATGGGTGAATCATTATTTCTGTGTTTGTCATTGTTACTAGGCCTTTTCAGCGACAGAGTTTGACTTTTTTTTTTTTGTATTTATTGATAGGTTAGGTTTCTTTTTTTAATAGCTTAATTACATTTTGTGGGGAAGCTGTGTTGGATCTTCATTGCTGCGTGCAGGCTTTTCTCTAGTTGCCATGAGCGGGGGCTACTCTTCCTTGAGGTGCACAGGCTTCTCATTGCATTGGCTTCTCCTGTTGCGGAGCACGGGCTCTAGGCAGATGGGCCTCAGTAGCTGCAGCACACGGGCTCAGTATTTGTGGCTCGCAGGCTCAGTAGTTGTGGCTCATGGGCTTAGTTGCTCCGTGGCACGTGGGATCTTCCTGGACCAGGGATTGAACCCGTGTCCCCTGCATGAGTTTGACATTTTTTAAATAAAATTAATTATGATTTTATATTGATAATTTCAAAGTAAACTATGACATTTTTTCCTCATTTTCCCCACATTGATAGTCTCAATTTTCAACAACTCCAGAAATGACAGAATTACAGTGACCCTTAATTACTAATTTTCTTTGTTCCCCCAAACTACACACAACAATCTCATAATTAATCATACAAACAGTACCAACAAAAACATGATCACTGTAAATAGTTTAAGATCCTATGTAGCTCTATTTGTCCTAAGAGTATCTCACCCTAGGGATGTATAGGCAAGTTACTGATGTTTAAAGTCATTTGGAATTGTTCATGTCATGGGGCTTTACAGTTTGTGGTGGGTGGAAGCAGACATTTAAAAAGTGATTATAAGACCTTCAGTGTAAAGAAACACTACAGTAAGCAAAGTGAGGTTCACCTGTCTGGAGGCTCAGAGTCATCCTCCCTAAGAAAGGGATGCTTAAGCAGAGACCTTAGGCCATGTTGGAATTAGCTCAGCAGAGTATGGGAGCAAGATGGGAGGGGGGGTTATTCCGACAAAGAGTTACCTAAGCTGTGACTTAGAAGGCACTCTGCACATAAACTGCCCAGACAACGATGGCTTTTTAGAATTTCCTTTTTAAGCTATGCTCTCCAAAAATCAAAAGATCATCAACCAAATCAGGTCTGGTCTCCTCTGTGGTAGTTTTCAAGCCAAAAGTCACATGGAAAGTAACCATTGCACAAAGCCACAGACATGCTTTCTTTGTAAGCCAAACCACGTTGCTTAATCGTTCCCTTTGTTTATCATGCTTAACTTCCATTTCTAAAAGGGAGAGCCTCAGAGCACAAGGACTTGCCCCTATGAAGAGTATTTAAAAAGAAGAGCTTCACACATACTCTTCATACGGGCAAGTCCTTATGCTCTGAGGCTCTCCCTTTTAGAAATGGAAGTTAAGTATGATACATAAAAGGAATGACCACCAAAAGATAAACAGATAAAAAAGATGTGGCACATAGAGACAATTAAATATTACTCAGCCATAAGAAAGAACAAAATAATGCCATTTGCAGCGATATGGATGGACCTAGAGACTGCCATACTGAGTGAAGGAAGTCAGACAGAGAAAGACAAATATGATATATCACTTATATGTAGAATCTAAAAAGTGGTACAAATGAACTTACTTACAAAACAGATATAGAGTCCCAGATGTAGAAAAGAAACTTATGGTTATCAAGGGGGAAAGGGATGGGGAGGGATAAATTGGGAGACTGGGATTGACATATATATACTACTATATATGAAATAGGTAACTAATAAGGACCTACTGTATAGCAGAGGGAACTCTACTCAATACTCTGTAATGACCTATATGGGCAAAGAATCTTAAAAAAAAGTGGATACATGTATATGTATAACTGATTCACTTTGCTGTACAGCAGAAACTAACACAACATTGTAAGTCAACTATACTCCAATAAAAACTAATTTTAAAAAATAAATAAAAGTAAAAAGAGCTTTGATGGCACTGCATTAGATGCTTAACATACTTCAAATCTAATCCTCAAAACAACTCTGTAATTTAGAGGATGTTATCCCATTTTAGATCTGAGGAATCTGAGAAGCTGAGAAGGATGTGGCAAAGTTCAAAGTTACGTAGCTGCTAAGTGGGAGGGCCAAGATTCAAATTCAGGTCTGCCTGATTCCAAAACCATTACCTCATGAATTTCATTAGTTTATTCTCTAGAGACATGGCTTATGTGACTATATAAACTATGATTTATAAAATAAATTATGTTAGCCTAGAGTCACCTCTCCTGGGTGAGGAGTACTCTTATAAGAACTAACATTTGGTTGACCTTTTATCCTACAATGACATCGTTTTCTAATTTGATTGGTTCTCATTATTCCCATTTCCCAGAGGAGGTAACTGAGACTCACAAAGAAGCTGTCCTGTTCAGCTAATAAGTGACAGACTGGGTTTAAACCAAGGTTTCTGACTCCAAATCCCAAGTTGTTCCCATTCTTGGTCATCCTGGCTCTCTGCTTACCAGATAACAGAATGAGGGCAGAAATGAAAACTTCACAAGAAAAACCAGTAGGAAAAACGCTTAAAATCACACACCTCCAATTATGACACCACTTATCAACAAAATGTCACTTATCAATGAAATGTCACTGTCTGAATATAAAACTATTACAAAAACAATAAAACTTTACTTTAAAAATCTTCGCTTATACTCAGCCATAAAAAGGAAGGAAATTGTGCCATTTGCAGAGACGTGGATGGACCTAGAGACTGTCATACAGACTGAAGTAAGTCAGAAAGAGAAAAACAAATATAGTATATTAACTCATATATGTGGAATCTAGAAAAATGGTACAGATGAACCTATTTGCAAAACAGAAATAAAGACACAGACGTAGAGAACAAACGTAGGGACACCAGTGGGGAAAGGAGGGTGGGATGAATTGGGAGACTGGGATTGACATATACACACTACTTTGTATAAAATAGATAACTAATGAGAACCTACTATATAGCACAGGGAACTCTACTCGGTGGGTGCTCTGCAGTGACCTAAATGGGAAGGAAATCCAAAAGAGAGGGGTTATATGTATACATATAGCTGATTCACTTCGCTGTACAGCAGAAACTAACACAACATTGTAAAGCAGCTATACCCCAATTTAAAAAAAACTTCACTTATAAAAAACCATCTCGGTGGAAAAACCTGTAAATTCAGTACCTTAACATTGTAGCAAAAATGGTACATAAAAATATGAAAAGAGAACATAAAATTCTGTTTTCCTAATTTTTCAGTAAACCTGAAACTCTTACAAGAAATAAATTCTACTTTAAAAAAGAGCGAGAAGGACATGATCTCTCATTGCTTAAATTCTTCACTTTTCTTTTCCTTTGATAAATAATTTTGCCAAAAAAGAACAAAATTTACTTGCTTTTGATAAGTTCATACTTACTGCTTTGTTCCCAACAGGGTAGCTCATTCTAGGTTTTAGAGTCAGATGGTCTTGGGTTCAGATGTTGGCTTTGCCTCTTCCTAGCTTCAGTTCTCACTGGGGTTGTGAGGATGAAATGACATAATGCAGGCCAAGCCCTTAACCCAGTGCTTCCTACATGGTAAAGGCTTAGTGAATGGCTGTTATTCTTCACTGTTGAGCCTCACTACCTCTAGATGAGTTAGGGATGAAGAGTTGGAATTTGGAAGTGGGGAAATTTTTTTTTTGATTTTTATGTTGTATTGGAGTACAGTTGCTTTACTATGTTATGTTAGTTTCCGGTGTACAGCAAAGTTATACATATATGTATATCTATTCTTTTTCAGACTCTTTTCCCATATAGGTTATCACAGATCATTGCGTAGGAAGTGGGGAAATATATTTATTTTAATCTTCGATCATTAGTTCATTTTTATTAAATAACAAAAATCACGAAGTCAGTTCTAATTCCTCTATTTGAAATATATATGCTAAGGACTAAAACAACCAGAGTTAAGTACTATTTTAATCCCGTTGCTTAAATTAAAATTTTAGATAGAAAAATAAAATGTCT